>NC_034174.2:71261547-71279047 GCF_002021735.2 Oncorhynchus kisutch | reverse complement strand
GAGTCACCCTTCTGCACTTGCTTCACAGGTCTTCCTGTTGTCTTCCTGTTGTCTTCCTGTACTCAGGTCTGGTGTATGTAGCTGATGAGAAATGGTCACAGACACGGGACTGAAGGTCAGGCAGATATCCAGTAGCCTAATCCCAGATCTGTTTTTACTGTCTGGCTATGGTCATTAATGGCATGACAGTGACAGCACAAAACAGCACAAACCGATCTGGGATCTGGCTAGAAATTCAGTCCTAACCCACATAAAGAAGACTATAGTTTATTATAGAATACCACAGTACTTACTATAGAATTCTGTAATAAACTGTAGTATACTGTAGAATAGTATACTAGACAGTGTAGTATCCCTTGATCATGTGTAGTACTTACCATAGAATCTTGTACTATACTGTAGAATACTATAGTAAAAACCCACAAATTAATGTCAGCAAAAACACGACACTCCGCAAAAACTCTTTTTTTTTTACTGTAGTAAAAACTACAGTATTTAAGTTGCATATACCCTGCCCATTCCCCTCCCCCATATCCACATTTGTGCCACATGTGAGAAACCTACATGCCAAGTATAGACCATATATTGTGTTCCTTACAGGTTATGAAAAAGAGCAGAAGTTCTGAACTCTCTGTTCAGGACCTAGTCCTAACTAACTAACTACCTACCTACTTACCTACCTACCTACCTACTTATCTACCTAACTACATACTTACCTACCTACCTACCTATCTACTTACCTACCTACAGGTTATGAAAAAGAGCAGAAGTTCTGAACTCTCTGTTCAGGACCTAGTCCTACCTACCTACCTACCTACCTACCTATCTACCTAACTACGTACTTACCTACCTACCTACTTACCTACCTACCTACCTACCGACCTACCTACTACTTACCTACCTACCTACCTGCCCACCTAACTACGTACTTACCTAACTACCTACCTACTTACCTACCTACCTACCCACCTACCTATCTACTTACCTACCTACCTACCTACTTACCTACCTACAGATTATGGAAAATTAGCGTTTCTCCAGTAGGTTGCCTCAAGGAGAAATCCCCCCACTTCTATGTCAAAGATAATAAACAAAAACACTTTAGTAAATGCTGTAGTAATGTCTCCAAAAACACTACAGTAAATACTACAGTATATTATAGGCCGCAAAACACTACAGTAAATACTACAGTATATTATAGGCCGCAAAACACTACAGTAACTACTACAGTATATACTACTCTTTTATTTTTTTTACTGCAGTATTTGTACTATAGTAAACTGTAAATACTGCAGTATACTGCAGTAAATCCTACAGTATTCACTGCAAACACAGTTTACTACAGTGTAAATACAGTACAAAGAGTAGTATACACTATAGTATTTCTTTATGTGGGAACACATCACATCGGACATGCTAAGTAGTTAGAAGATCGTCTTAACATTTAATCAAGAAAACCCCATTCTAACCCTTATGTACAAACCACCCCACCAACTAATCAATTGTCTATTTCATTGTCTTAAGGCATTTTTTTAAATGAAATATTCATTGAGGTATTCATGTCTGATCTATGAAAAGATGGGTTTCTTTCCCATCGGGGCCATTCTCTATTGGATCCTCCGGGGAGATGGTGGGTGTTGTTGAAACATCTTGATCCAAGTAGCTTTCATTGATCGATTCTTTTTGAATATTTATGAAGAAATTCCTCATATATGCGTCTTTGTGCCAGAGGGAAACTGTGGATATACAGCACCAGTCAAAAGTTTGGACACACCTACTCATTCAAGTGACTACTTTAACACTTGTTTGGGTTCTACATGATTCCATATGTCCATATTCATTAAAAATCCTACAAAGTGATTTTCTGGATTTTTTTTCTTCTCATTTTGTCTGTCATAGTTGAAGTGTACCTATGATGAAAATTACAGGCCTCTCTCATCTTTTTAAGTGGGAGAACTTGCACAATTGGTGGCTGACTAAATACTTTTTTGCCCCACTGTATGTGTGTGTATGTACCATAAAATGTGCATGTATTTCACAAATCACCGACCATTACTCTCTTTGTATCTGGGCAGGTTCTTCTTGTCTTCCCCTCGTCTTTAAACATGAGCTCTCACCTTCTCACTTTCTCACAAACATACTTATTTATTTTCTTGAGCGGCACATGCACCGGGTGTTAGTTTGGCGTGAAGACATCGGATGAATATGTCTCTTCTCTCTCTGTGTGTGATGACGGCTGCTCTTAGCAACCCCCCCCCCCCTACCCCCCTTCCACACAAACACACTCACACACACATTTGCATATGTATATGTGCAGATTGTATGAGAAGAGACTTTCACATTTGGGGATAGTAATGGTGAGTGGGTGAGGGGTGGTTTTTTTGGGGGGGGGGGGGGTGATGGACCCAGACAAAGCCGGCCACCACTCCCAGATGGCTGTCTGCTCTCTCCGGCCATGTGTCTGGTGGGGAGTGAGAGGCAGAGGAATGGAGGGTGGGATAGAGGGAGAGAGAGGGAGAGAGCATGGAGAGAAGAGAGAGGGATACACTCTTAGATAAAAAAGCGTTCCCAAAAGGTTTCTTTGGCTGTTCCCATAGGGGAACCCTACCTGGAACCAAAAAGGGTTCTTCAAAGGGTTCTCCTATGGGGATAGCCGGAATGGGTTCATGGACCCATTCGCGTGACATCCGACTGAGAATGGCAGAAGACTCTGTGGAACTGCCGTGTTCCCACATCCTTACATTATAATACATTATGCATGAGAGAGAGAGAGAGAGAGAGAGAGAGAGAGAGAGAGAGAGAGAGAGAGAGAGAGAGAGAGAGAGAGAGAGAGAGAGATGAGGTCTGGATGTTTTCAGACGTGGTATTGTTGTTTCTCAGGGCAAAAATGTTTTCAGGGCTAAAATGTCCCCATGGTAACCTACTTGTTAATGGGGTCACCATAGCAACCAGGCCGTGATGTGATTGTGATGTCAGGATTATGTTATGACTGTAGCTGGACTTCACTGGAGTTTGACTCCAGCCATCCCGGATCGTGAATACAGCCTCAAGCTCATTACCATAACGCAACGTTAACTATTCATGAAAATCGCAAATGAAAATATGCTTCTCAACCATAGCAAAACAAGCATTTGTGTAACAGCTAGCGCAGTTTTCAATGAGGAGACTCTCAGTTAGATAGCAAATGCTCAGTTTTTCCTGAAAGATTATTTGTTTAGGAGAAATCGCAACGTTTGGTGCGTCACGTTTGGCTACCAAAAAAATTAAAAATAATCAGTCATCAAAACGCCGAACTTTTTTCCAAATTAACTCCATAATATCGACTGAAACATGGTAAACGTTGTTTAGAATCAATCCTCAAGGTGTTTTTCACATATCTCTTCATGATATATCGTTCGTTGAAAGCCTCCTCTCTCCTCTCAATCACTGGATGACTGCGTGCAGCTTGTAGATTACGCACCAATTTAGACAAAGGACACCGGGCGGACCCCTGGTAAATGTAGTCTCTTATGGCCAATCTTCCAATGATATGCCTACAAATACGTCACAATGCTGCAGACACCTTGGAGAAACGATAGAAAGGGCAGGCTCATTCCCGTCGCATTCACAGCCATATAAGGAGATAATGGAAAACAGAGCCTCAAAAATTCTGCCCATTTCATTTCCTGGTTGAAGTTTCATCTTGGTTTCGCCTGTAGAGTTCTGTGGCAAAATATTGCGCTTAAAACGGGCACGTTTTTTAATCCATAAATTAACAAGAGCGCCCCCTATATCCAAGAAGTTAAATGTGGTTTGAATTAGTGTGATTTCTGGGAAAATGGACTATGAGAAGTTTATTACAATGTAACTAGCTTAACATGTACCTCAAACTGATAAAAATTGAAGGCAAAGTGCTAAATATTTACAACCCCAAATCACCCCTGCACTTTCCCTTTTAAATCATCTTAAAAGGCCTGTGTCTCAGAACAGTTTAAGCTGCCATGCAGACTTTTCATATTTGGTAAACTGAGAACAATTGAAGCAGCCTTTCGGGCCTGTCAGAGGCGCTATGGTCTGGACAGACTCCCACATTTCCTTGACCTTGATGTGTGTTTACCTTGTAGCCCAGGTGTAAACATTGACACCATTGCAGACAGGAAGCCTCTGAAGTTTGGCTCAGAGTCCAAGGTGACCCCTGGACTTTTTTTGCTTTGGCAATTTTTTCCCTCTCATTCCTGTTGATCCGGTTCTTGGCTCTTTTGTTGCAACAAATCACCTGTCCTCTTGACCAGCCAGGCAGCATTGTGTTATCAGCCAAGGGGATACGTCAGCCAATCACCTTTACTACAACCCTTATCCTATAGGGTCATAGTGCCAGAGAAATGTTTTTATGCTTTGATACATCTGGTTTTCTATGAGAAACTGTCTGGTCTGTGCCGCTGTGCTGTGCTGGGCAGCATTGTTCATGCTGTACATGCCCCGTCCTTCCCCAGACGTTCACACTAGTGCCATGTGCAACGTTGGAGGGACAGACTGCTGGTTGGTAATAAGGCCAGTGATTTGTCTCTCATCATCTGGTGCCACTCTGGATCCAACCTCGGAGTCCAAGGAGGGCGACTCTCTCGAATTTAAAAGGTTCATTTGCTTTAGTGTGTCTCTCCTTCCAATTTCTCTCTCTCCCTCTCTCTCTCGCTCTCTCTCTCTCTCCCTCTCATTTTCGACTTCAGTTTCAACAAGTAGTGTAGGAGCTTAAGTCAACACATCTAACTCCTTGGAAACTGAAACCAAGGTACGGTAAACTGGGAGGCAAGCACAACATTCTCTCTCTCTCTCTCTCTCTCTCTCTGTTTCTCTCTCTCTCTCTCTGTTTCTCTCTCTCACTCTCTCTCTTTCTCTCTCTCACTCTCTCTCTTTCTCTCTTTCTCTCTCTCTCTTTCTCTCTCTCTCTCTCTCTCTCTCTCTCTCTCTCTCTCTCTCTCTCTCTCTCTCTCTCTCTCTCTCTCTCTCTCTCTCTCTGTTTCTCTCTCCCTCTCTGTTTCTCTCTCTGTCTCTCTCTCTCACTCTCTCTCTCTTTCTCTCTCTCTTTCTCTCTCTCTCTCTCTCTCTCTCTCTCTCTCTCTCTCTTCTTTAACAGTACACTATTCTTTACATAGTTTCAATAATATTTAGATAGAAAAATCTGTCAGTCAGTCTCTTCAGTTAGTCCGGTGAGATTACAGTATCTTTAGTGTAGAGGATGATGTTAAGACGAGAGCTGTGTGAGAGAGATACCAGACCCCCTCTCCCCTCATCAGTGCAGCTCCAGCCAAGGTCTCACTGTGTGGTAGGATGTATGTGTTCCCTGCAAACATTTTGGAAGTGAAAATCTCTCCCAGACCGCTGATGGACGGTGCCCCCCCCCCAACCCCCCCACCCCTCTCTGCCCCTCCTCCAACCCACCGACCGACTGGACTAACTGGCCTTCCCCCGGCTAACCTCCCTCCATCTCCCCTCCCTCCGTCTCCCCTCCCTCACCCCCCCATCCTCCCTATCCCTCACCACGTATCCTTCTCCCCCTATAGTCCGTCGTCCCTGTCTGGATCCTGTCATTATTTGAGGGTCGGCGCAGAGGGGCCTCTCTTCCTCTCTTTATCTGTCTCACACACACACATGCCAAACGCACCACACGCATGCACACACACACACACACAGGCACATAGGTTTGCTGGAATTTTGTTCAGTTTTACAAGGATTCCATTGTTGGTTTTCATACAACCTAACCCCCCCCCCCCCCCCCCTCCACCATATCTCCACATATCTCTAAAGCCAAAGTGCCTACAGCTGTTGTTGGGTAGCGGTCCCGCCGGTGGCTGAAAAGAAAGTGCGGGTCAGTATTAGCATAGGCTAATCACTAGAGGATGAACAGACCAGGGGGAGAGGTGGGGATGCTGTCTGGTTCTCTGGTGGCTCTGACCACCACCACCATTAGGGCTCTACCACTGGCCAGTCGCACAGTGGGGCAGCCAGTTTCCTATGCACTAAAACGCCACCTGGTTACACAAAATGGATGCCCGGTCGCGGCTTCGCCTATGGGCTGAATGCGCTATTATTAGCGTATTCTCCCTTTAGTTATCTGAGAGTGGTGCTTTCAGCCCCCATTTCAGTGGCTGGCACTTGGGTTTCTGGAGCAGATTAAGTGAAATTTTAGCAGCTTTTCGGGCCCTAACCGTAAAACCACACAAAGGAAGCAGCTGGCGCTAATGTAATCTAGCACCCCTCAAGGATGGGCTCTCTAGTTGTCTGTTGTGGCTAACGCTGTCTGTCTGTCTGCCTGCCTGCCTGTCTGTCTGTCTGTCTGTCTGTCTGTCTGTCTGTCTGTCTGTCTGTCTGTCTGTCTGTCTGTCTGTCTGTCTGTCTGTCTGTCTGTCTGTCTGCCTGTCTGTCTGTCTGTCTGTCTGTCTGTCTGTCTGTCTGCCTATCTGCCTATCTGCCTGCCTGCCTGCCTGCCTGCCTGCCTGCCTGCCTGCCTGCCTGCCTGCCTGCCTGCCTGTCTGTCTGTCTGTCTGCCTGTCTGTCTGTCTGTCTGTCTGCCTGTCTGTCTGTCTGTCTGTCCAACAACACTCTTTTGTTTTACATTTTTTTCTCCCTCTGCCCTCTCTCAAAAATAGTATATACTATCCCCTATTCCCCACTACCTCCCTTCATATATTTATCTCCTTGAATTGTTGTAAAAGTGTAGGACTTTTGCCATACAACAATCATTCTAAATTGCATAGGCTTAACTTTTTTTCTAAGCAAACTCATTATATCTGTTCATCCTCTTCCACTCTCTCTTTCTGTAAAGGTGTCCATCAGAAATGATTACGCACGTCGCCCTATTTCTGAACAAGTCGCTGAGCAAGTTTCTCATCTCTCATTTCCCCCAGTATTTCTCCTGAGCATCATATCAGGCTTAGAGACCAGTATAGGGTATACATCTTGACCCAGCATAAACCCGAGCCCAGTTACAGTTCACCTTCTGAGTATGTTTAGTTCATCTTCCCAGAATGCAACACAACGCGGCGAGGCAGTCGAGGTCGTCGACCTGGGGAACTGGTGTCTCTGAGAAGCCGTCAATTCCCCCCTCGTCGCCGTGGGAACATGAGTGGCCGCCGTTAACGGGGGGCGCATGGGGGATCAGTGTAGCCCCATAGCGTGACAGAGCTGTAGCCATTAGGGGTGACACCAGAGGGGTGTCGGAGTGTGTGTGTGTGTCAAAGTGTGTGTGACTTGACTCGTGTGGCATGAGTGCTGGTAGTTTCCCCTAGTGTGACGCAGGCCCTCTGAAACGGGTACACGCTTAGAAAAAAGGGTTCCAGGTAGAACCCATTTTGGTTCCAGGTAGAACTTTCAGTTTCCATGTAGAACCCTCTGGGGAAAGGGTTCTACCTGGAACCAAAAAGGGTTCTTCAAAGGGTCCTCTTATGGGGACATCCGGATAACCCTTTTAGAGTCTGGACAGCACGAGTTTCAGAGTGTACTGTTTATTTGCACTGGCGCTGGTTGTCTGTAGATGTACACGTTAGGCTTCACTGTACATGTGTATCATTTTTCTACTGCCAATGACAATTGATACATCTCATGTGGTACCACACTGCTTCAATGTTCCATTGTGAGGCCCCACTCTCCACTGTTTAAACATGGCGCTCTCTCACTCTCTCTGTCAATTCAGTTTTTATTGTCTGCTAGAGAACAGCTAGGGCACAAACATCTGCCACATAAATCTTCTCCCTAGCTGTTCTTCTCTGTTCCAGACAACGTTGACAGTCAGCCGTACCCTCTTTTACCCCTGCACATCCCAGTTTCCTCACGCTGTGGGCATTGGCAAAAGGGGAGAGAAAATTCAAGCCGATACTCGCTCTGCTCACTCGCTGAAAATGTATCCACAACTCAGAAGTCATTGGACATCTTTCAAATTATGTTTTGATCCAACTCTGGCCCCGCGGCGGGGCCACGTATGTGTGCCGTCTTGCCCAGTGCCTGTGTGGAATGTCTCTCAGTGAGTTTGTGGGTCCTGTGTGTGTGTGTGTGTGTGTGTGTGTGTGTGTGTGTCTGACACAACTCTTGTCTGCGTGTGTATGTGTGTCAGTGCACTCATGTCTGTGTGTGTGTGTTAAAGAGTATGGCTGGACAGTGCTGTGTGGGTATCCTGCTTGTTGCAGCTGTCTGTGTATAAATCCAGCTGTCACTAAGGGAACATAGCCTCTTTTCTAGAACTCCTGCTCTCCCTCCCTCCCTCTCTCCTGCCTTCAAACCCTCCCTCCCTCTCTCCTGCCTTCAAACCCTCCCTCCCTCTCTCCTGCCTTCAAACCCTCCCTCCCTCTCTCCTGCCTTCAAACCCTCCCTCCCCTCACCGAACAGGGGGGGGGGGGGATGTTTAAACAGAAAATGTGTGAGATGGCATTTAAGGAAAAAGATAAGGAATTGTTTGTCCGTTGAATGCTTGAGTCATAGTCACTAGGCTAGGGCAGCCTCTCTCTCCATTCAATTCAATTTAAGAGCTTTATTGGCATGGGAAACATATGTTAACTTGCATAAAAATTTACAATAAACACTACACATTTCAGAAGTCATATTATGTGCAATTAGATACAGTACAAAAGGGAAAATAAATCAACATAAATACACTGCTAAAAAAAATAAAGGGAACACTAAAATAACACATCCTAGATCTGAATGAATGAAATATTCTTATTAAATACTTTTTTTCTTTACATAGTTGAATGTGCTGACAACAAAATTCACGCAAAAATTATCAATGGAAATCAAATTTATCAACCCATGGAGGTCTGGATTTGGAGTGACACTCAAAATTAAAGTGGAAAACCACACTACGGGCTGATCCAACTTTAATGTAATGTCCTTAAAACAAGTCAAAATGAGGCTCAGGAGTGTGTGTGGCCTCCACGTGCCTGTATGACCTCTCTACAACGCCTGGGCATGCTCCTGATGAGGTGGCGGATGGTCTCCTGAGGGATCTCCTCCCAGACCTGGACTAAAGCATCCGCCAACTCCTGGACAGTCTGTGGTGCAACGTGGCGTTGGTGGATGGAGCGAGACATGATGTCCCAGATGTGCTCAATTGGATTCAGGTCTGGGGAATGGTCGGGCCAGTCCATAGCATCAATGCCTTCCTCTTGCAGGAACTGCTGACACACTCCAGCCACATGAGGTCTAGCATTGTCTTGCATTAGGAGGAACCCAGGGCCAACCGCACCAGCATATGGTCTCACAAGGGGTCTGAGGATCTCATCTCGGTCCCTAATGGCAGTCAGGCTACCTCTGGCGAGCACATGGAGGGCTGTGCGGCCCCCCACTAGAAATGCCACCCCACACCATGACTGACCTACCGCCAAAATATGACACTTCATTCTGCATCACTGCACATTTACAGTACATACAGTACTGAGATAACATGAATAACTGTTGTTGCCATTTATGACCGCATGCTGGAGGATGTTGCAGGCAGCAGAACGTTCTCCACGGCGTCTCCAGACTCTGTCACGTCTGTCCCGTGCTCAGTGTGAACCTGCTTTCATCTGTGAAGAGCACAGGGCGCCAGTGGCGAATTTGCCAATCTTGGTGTTCTCTGGCAAATGCCAAACGTCCTGAACGGTTTTGGGCTCTTAGCACAACCCACACCTGTGGACGTTGGGCCCTCATACCACCCTCATGGAGTCTGTTTCTGACCGTTTGAGCAGACACATGCACCTTTGTGGCCTGCTGGAGGTCATTTTGCAGGGCTCTGGCAGTGCTCCTCCTGCTCTATGGGTTGTATTTACAAAGGTGTTTGTGAGTCTCTGGTTGCCCTTTTCTTGCGGCAACAGGTCACAAATCTTGCTGCTGTGATGGCACACTGTGATATTTCACCCAGTAGATATGGGAGTTTATCAATATTCTCTCTGTCTCTCTCCACCCTCTCTCTGCCCTCTCTCTCTGCCCTCTCTCTCCTCCCTCTCTCTCCACCCTCTCTCGCCACCCTCTCTCTCCACCCTCTCTCTGCCCTCTCTCTCGAACCTCTCTCTCCACCCTCTCTCTCGCACCTCTCTCTCCACCCTCTCTCGAACCTCTCTCTCCACCCTCTCTCTCGAACCTCTCTCTCCACCCTCTCTCTCGAACCTCTCTCTCGACCCTCTCTCTCCACCCTCTCTCTCACACTTCTCTCTCCACCCACTCTCTCGACCTTCTCTCTCGGACCTCTCTCTCCACCCTCTCTCGAACCTCTCTCTCCACCCTCTCTCTCGTACCTCTCTCTCCACCCTCTCTCTCGAACCTCTCTCTCGACCCACTCTCTCCACCCTCTCTCTCACACTTCTCTCTCCACCCACTCTCTCAAACCTCTCTCTCCACCCTCTCTCTCCTACCTCTCTCTCCACCCTCTCTCTCAGGACCTCTCTCTCCACCCTCTCTCTCGAACCTCTCTCTCCACCCTCTCTCTCCACCCTTTCTCTCACACCTCTCTCCACCCTCTCTCTCGTACCTCTCTCTCTGCCCTCTCTCTCTGCCCTCTCTCTCTGCCCTCTCTCTCTGCCCTCTCTCTCTGCCCTCTCTCTCGAACCTCTCTCTCTGCCCTCTCTCTCCACCCTCTCTCTCTGCCCTCTCCCTCTGACCTATCTCTCCTGGCCCTCTCTCTCTGCCCTCTCTCTTTGCCCTCTCCCTCGGCCCTCTCTCTCTGCCCTCTCTCTCTGCCCTCTCCCTCGAACCTCTCTCTTGGCCCTCTCTCTCGACCCTCTCCCTCGACCCTCTCTCTCGACCCTCTCTCTCGCCCCCTCCTCTCGTCCCCTCTGCCCTCCCTTAGTTCTGGGCTGCTATACTGCTATACACTTCTCTGCTATGTGGTTATCTATAGGGCCTTGGGACAGATTGTTGGCACGGGTTCACAGGTAACATTCCAGCACGGTTTGAGATCTTTAGGCCTTGTTAAAATCACCATTTATAGGCTCCAGCTGGCTCCAGAGGGAACCAACTTCCAGGCTGGTGGGGCTACCTATTTAATTCTTATGAACTCATTGGTGTTAGTGTTATAGTATGCCTATGCATGAGGACTGAGGAGAAGAAACTCTCTGGGAATAGCCTGGCTTCCATGTAGTTCGACAAAGCTTGGTAGCATCGCATTCAATGTATTTAGCTGAAAACAGGCTGTAACCCGAGGTGAATACCAACATGTTTAGTGAATTTGAGCTTCCAAATCACAAAATAACATCTATCAAATACATCTGCTTATACAAAGCAGACCCACTTCAGGCTGTGGTAGAGATGAGAGAGGTGGTGACGGTGGGCCATTTCAACTCCAAGGGTCCTAGCGCCCCTCCCTTTCTCCTCCCTGGCTCTGCCCAGGGCCTGTATTCAACAAAGCGTCTCTGAATAAGAGGTCTGACCTCGGATCAGGTTGGACTTTTCCGTCATGGTGAATAAGAGGAGGGGACCTGATCCTAGATCAGGCGCTTGGTGAGTTTGAGCCCTGCTCTGCTCTAGTCTACACAGTACTGTGGCATGGCATAGATTAGAGTCTTAGACCACATGTGTCTAATTAAGAGAGAGACTCCATGGAATCTGGTACGGCAAGGCCCTGAGATGAAGAGTAGTGGGGAGCGTGGGCTGCCTTCGCCAAGCGTATGGCCCATCCCATCTTACAGACTGTTATTGAGGGTCAACGGTACATGTGTGACGTTTACTGCTTCCCATGCACCCCTCCTTTCCACCCCTCCTTTTCCTCCCTCTTTTTCCGCACTCCTCTTCACAGTAAGTGGGCGTTCAAATGGAGTGCGAAGGAAAGCGAGGAGAAGGACACGTGTGGTTCGAGCGGTGAACTTGTCGGGGCGTAAGCCGACACTATAAAAACGGTTTGTAGGTCAGCGTCGAGCGTGCATGGCCACTTCCGAAGGTGCGCTGTGTGTCTCTTCCTGCTATTGCCAACGACTTGGAGGGGGGGCTGGGAGGCGGGCTAGGGTGAGGGGGGAGTTGTGGCTTGTTGAACAGGAGGCGGTTTTGCAATATTAATACCGTTTGGAACTTGTTTCCGGGTTCTTGCGCCGTTTCCCTCAAGTGCTTTATGAATTAGTTAGGAACAAACAGCAGTAGGGGTGTTGGATGGGACTGGGACATTGTGTGGGCTCAGCATGCTGGTCTTGCTATCTCTACATACATACTGCTTGAGATTGGACGTTGTCCTCGTGTGCGGTGTTACTCTGGAATAGACTTCTGGTGTGACATGTGATTCAAGGCCGTTTGATTTAAACACGATCAGAGGAAAGAAATCCAACTCTTTACTACGTCCAATGAAATACTTACTATGTTGCTGCACTATAGACGAACACTCACCTCTCTCGTCTCTGCTTTACGCCACTAAGAGTTGTGATCCTGGTTGAGTTTGACCGTGGACTAACCTTAACCGCAGAGCAGCAGCAGAGTCCATCGATTGACGACGATTGACCTTGAACTATTTAACCAGCTGACCACACTGTGACCACTGTGTAACCGCAGTCGGGAACACAGCAGATGCGTAGCGTGTTAAAGGACGCTGCGGGCGACTTCTCCGACACACTGGTCTCGTTGTCTTCTGTCCCATTTTCTTTCATTCTACCCCATTCCCCCACAATGCCTTGGGGCGTCATATGCTCGAACGGGCTCCTTTGATTGGCCGCGGCTCACATGACCTTTCCAAGCCACTGGTTGTCTCGCGCCTCGACGTGCCCAGAGAGAGCGAGGGAAACATACAGTAACAAGGTGTCTGAAGCAACCTTTGTTTGGTCATGAGTAAATGTTGAGCCAGAGTAGAAAAGACAGTGAGTTTTCCCCCTTTAGGAAGGTCAGATTGTTCTGATAGCCACGTTCTCTGTCGTCCAGATCCTTGTGAGAACGAGAGCGGACTTGGCGAGTAATGGCTTTCTACCTTGTCAGATGGGGTCGGTGGTCAGAGGGAGAAGGAAACACATCTGGAATACTTCATTCTCTCTCTCTCTCTCTCTCTCTCTCTCTCTCTCTCTCTCTCTCTCTCTCTCTCTCTCTCTCTCTCTATCTCTCTCACTATCTCTCTCTCTCTCTCTATCTCTCTCTCTCGCGCTCTCTCTATCTCTGTCTCCCTCTCTCTCTCTCTCTCTCTCTCTCTCTCTCTCGCACTATCTCTATCTCTCTCTCTCTCCCTCTCTCTCTCTCTCTCTCTCTCTCTCTCTCTCTCCCTCTCTCTCTCTCTCTCTCTCTCTCTCTCTCTCTCTCTCTCTCTCTCTCTCTCTCTCTCTCTCTCTCTCTCCCTCTCTCTCTCTCGCGCTCTCTCTCTCTCTCCCTCTCTCTCTCTCGCGCTCTCTCTCTCCCTCCCTGCCTTCCTCCCCACTCCCTCTCTTCCTCCCCCTCTCTCCCTGCCCCCCCCTCTCTCTTCCTCCCCATCTCTCTCCCTCCCTGCCTTACTCCCCCCTCCCTCTCTTCCTCCCTCTCTCTCTCTCTCTCTCTCTCTATCTCCCTCTCTCTCTCTCTCTCTCTCTCTCTCTCTCTCTCTCTCTCGCACTCTCTCTCTCCCTCCCTGCCTTCCTCCCCCCTCCCTCTCTTCCTCCCCCTCTCTCCCTGCCTCCCCCCTCCCCCCCTCTCCCTCTCTCCCTCCCTGCCGTCCTCCCCCTCTCTCTTCCTCCCCCCTCTCTCTCTATCTCTCTCTCCCTGCCTTCCTCCCCCCTCTCTCTCTCCCTCCCTGCCTCCCCCTCCCTCCCCCCCTCTCTCTCCCTCCCTGCCTTCCTCCCCCCTCTCTCTCTCTCTCACTGCCTTCCTCCCCCCTCTCTCTCTCTCCCTCCCTGCCCCCCCCCCCCTTCGGTTAGGCCTGTATGAGCTTATGTCTTCTTGGAATATGATTTCCAGTGAAGTGTGTTAGACCAGAGGGCATGGAGAGGGGGAGGAAAATACAAAACACCTGTATAGTTCTCTCCTCCTCCCTAACCCTGATGGAAGGCTTTACCAGGAGTGGAGAGTAGGTGGCTGGAGGGCAGGGTGGGGTGAGGTCAAGGGTAGAGGGCTTCAGAGGAAAAACAGAGCAAGAGGAGATGGAGAGAGAGGGAGGGAGACAGACCCACAAAGAATTCAAAAACAAATCATGTGTTGATAAACTCCCATATCTATTGGGTGAAAGACCACAGTGTGCCATCACAGCAGCAACATTTGTAACCTGTTGCCACAAGAAAAGGGCAACCAGTGAAGAACAAACACCATTGTAAATACAACCCATATTTATGTTTATTTATTTTCACTTGTGTACTTTAACTATTTGCACATCATTACAACACTGCATATACTTGTAGACAATAATATGAAATGTCTCTATTTCTTTGAAATGTGTAAATGAAGTGTATTGTTTACTGTTAATTTTTGATTGTTTATTTCACTTTTGTTTATGATCTATTTCACTTGCTTTGGCAATGTAAACATATGTTTCCCATGACAATAAAGCCCTTTGAATTGAATTGAGTGAGACACCGGAACCAGACAGACAGAAGTGTTTGCTCAGCCTGGAGGGATCCTCTCACACACAGTGGGAGCGGAGGGAGTTGTGTGTGTGTGTGTGTGTTGTGTATCCTCCCAGCCTTCCAGCTTCTCGTGGCCTCGCCAGTCTGCAGGTCCCTGCCTGTAGATGCCCCCTAGCCCTAACCCCTACTACCCCCTACCCTAAACACCCTCTCCCCCACTTCTCCTCCTCTTCTTCTCCTTCTCTCAACACCGTCTGGGCCTATTTACAGCTATTCCCTCATTGATATCAGCAAAGCTGTGTGTGTTTCCAATGAGCAATCCATACGTCCACTCTAGTCTCTAATGTCTAGTCTTTCAGCATTGTTCATCTCTGCTCTCTCTCCCTAAGATACACAGCCGAGGCCGCCTGGGAAGTCGTCTGGGGTCTGTTGTTTCCCTGATATCTCCTTTCATTTATGTTGTCCATCCACTCTGCTTGACTTTAAGGACACAATTGTTAACAATGACAATGCTAAGGACATTATCATTGTCCACAATAGACCATGTCTAATGCAAATGTTTATGTTATGTAATTGATTGGCTCGTTAACTGTACTGGTTTAAACCTCATGACCCAGGGGTCTATATACTGTACCATTATGTCTTTCTTATGACCACACGCACGCACACACACACACACGCATGCATGCACACACACGCATGCACACGCACGCACGCACGCACACACACACACACACACACACACACACACACACACACACACACACACACACACACACACACACACACACACACACACACACACACACACACACACACCACACAGCTCTCAGTAAGCAGAAGATAGCATATAATGATCTACAGGGGAGAACAAACAGACCAGACCCATTACAGGGGCAGTCGGACCGAGAGATGCCCGAGTGCGGAGCCCTCTGACTGGGTTTTATAGGGAGAGACAGGGGGTCATGTAGATGGATGGATGCCCTTTCTGGTCAGTTCAAACAGAGTTCAACCGACTGGAGATGGAGAGGTCCAGGGGTCGGGAAAGGAAACGGACATCGGACAGACACATTACACACACACACACACAGAGAAAACACACACACTCATATATGAATGGAATTCACACACACTGAGACTCTTAGAAGAACACACAAGCACACACAATCAGACAGACACACTTTTTGTCTCTCCCTCTCGGCTCTGTCTATTGTGCAGTGTGTGCATACAGTGAATTTGTCCTCTGTAGCCATCTGTCTCTTAATGGTTCTAGTGGGTCAGAGAAACACCGTCCCGGTTCTGGCTGCTCCTATCATCTGTCTCTAATGGTTCTAGTGGGTCAGAGAAACACCGTCCTGGTTCTGGCTGCTCCTATCATCTGTCTCTAATGGTTCTAGTGGGTCAGAGAAACACAGTCCCGGTTCTGGCTGCTCCTATCATCTGTCTCTAATGGTTCTAGTGGGTCAGAGAAACACCGTCCCGGGCCTGGCTGCTCCTATCATCTGTCTCTAATGGTTCTAGTGGATCAGAGAAACACCGTCCCAGTCCTGGCTGCTCCTATCATCTGTCTCTAATGGTTCTAGTGGGTCAGAGAACCACCGTCCTGGTTCTGGCTGCTCCTATCATCTGTCTCTAATGGTTCTAGTGGATCAGAGAAACACCGTCCTGGTTCTGGCTGCTCCTATCATCTGTCTCTAATGGTTCTAGTGGATCAGAGAAACACCGTCCCGGTCCTGGCTGCTCCTATCATCTGTCTCTAATGGTTCTAGTGGGTCAGAGAAACACCGTCCCGGTTCTGGCTGCTCCTATCATCTGTCTCTAATGGTTCTAGTGGATCAGAGAAACACCGTCCCGGTCCTGGCTGCTCCTATCATCTGTCTCTAATGGTTCTAGTGGAGCAGAGAAACACAGTCCCGGTTCTGGCTGCTCCTATCATCTGTCTCTAATGGTTCTAGTGGGTCAGAGAAACACCGTCCCGGTTCTGGCTGCTCCTATCATCTGTCTCTAATGGTTCTAGTGGGTCAGAGAAACACCATCCTGGTTCTGGCTGCTCCTATCATCTGTCTCTAATGGTTCTAGTGGGTCAGAGAAACACCGTCCGGGTCCTGGCTGCTCCTATCATCTGTCTCTAATGGTTCTAGTGGATCAGAGAAACACAGTCCCGGTTCTTGCTGCTCCTATCATATGTCTCTAATGGTTCTAGTGGGTCAGAGAAACACCGTCCTGGGCCTGGCTGCTCCTATCATCTGTCTCTAATGGTTCTAGTGGATCAGAGAAACACAGTCCCGGTTCTGGCTGCTCCTATCATCTGTCTCTAATGGTTCTAGTGGTTCAGAGAAACACCGTCCCGGTTCTGGCTGCTCCTATCATCTTTCATGACTGTGGAAAGGTAATAAGTATGAAAGTGATTTGAGAGTCGAACCAACACAGAACACATTACTTACTGGCACAGTACACAGCTAGACAGAGCTAGTTCCCAAACCAAAGACCACCAGGCTTCACGTAGTCAGTTATCTCACAGTAAATCTCCCTTCATGCCAGCCAAGTTTTCTTTCTCTCTGTCTCGGTCTCTCTCTCTCTCTCTCTGACTCTTTTCTTTCCTTGTGAGGTGTCTAGTCTGTCTTTTTCTGCACCCTCGCTCGCTCTCTTTCTTTTTCTTTCTCTCAGACTCTCTTCTTTCCTTTCCGTTTGATGTGTGTATTCAGTGGGTTTAGCAGTCTGACTGAACCTTGCTGTTGCCACACTAATGTCTGTTTTTCAAACCTGGAATCCCCGGACGGACTGTTTGTTAGAACACGGTTAGCTCTCCCCTTCTCTCTTCTCCCTCACTGTGTTTTCTCGTTGGTAAGCCGCATTTCCTGCATCAGGCCTTGTTTCAGAACAAGTGTTGGTCAGACAGGCTCTTTGTTGGTGGCCAGTGGCTCAGTGCACCACAAAGTAGTCTGGCCTGGGACAAAGGCAACAGTGTGTGTGTGTGTGTGTGTGTGTGTGTGTGTGTGTGTGTGTGTGTGTGTGTGTGTGTGTGTGTGTGTGTGTGTGTGTGTGTGTGTGTGTGTGTG
>NC_034174.2:71257995-71261447 GCF_002021735.2 Oncorhynchus kisutch | reverse complement strand
GTCTGGTTAGACTGTAAACTCTCTTTCCAGGCTCACATTAAGCATCTCCAATCCAAAATTAAATCTAAATCAGCTTCCTATTTCGCAACAAAGCAGCCTTCACTCACGCTGCCAAACATACCCTTGTAAAACTGACTATCCTACCGATCCTTGACATCGGTGATGTAATTGACAAAATAGCCTCCAACACTCAGCAATCTATCACAGTCTATCAGAGTGCCATCCATTTAGTCACCAAAGCCCCATGTACTACCCACCCACTGCGACCTGTATGCTCTCGTTGGCTGGCCCTCGCTTCATATTAGTCGCCAAACCCACTGGCTCCAGGTCATCTATAAGTCTTTGCTAGGTATAGCTCCGCCTTATCTCAACTCACTGGTCACCATAGCAACACCCACCCCTAGCACGCGCTCCAGAAGGTATATTTCACTGGTCATCCCCAAAGCCAACACCTCCTTTGACCACCTTTCCTTCCAGTTCTCTGCTGCCAATGACTGAAACGAATTGCAAAAATCCCTGAAATTGGAGACTTATGTCTCCCTCACTAACTTTAAGCGTCAGCTGTCAGAGCAGGCTTACTGATCGCTGCAGGTGTACACAGCCCATCTGTAAATAGCCCATCCAACCAACTACCTACCTCATCTCCATATTTGTTTTTGTTTTTTTGCTCCTTTGCACCCCAGTATCTCCACTTGCACATTCATCTTCTGCACATCTATCACTCCAGTGTTTAATTGCTAAATTGTAATTATTTTGCAACTGTGGCCTAATTATTCTCTTACCTCCCTAATCTTACTACATTTACACACACTGTATATCGTCTTTTCTATTGTGTTATAGACTTTACGTTTTTTTATTCCATGCGTAACTCTGCATTGTTTGTGTCGCACTGCTTTCCCTTATCTTGCCATGGTCGCACTTGTAAATGAGAACTTGTTCTCAACTGGCCTACCTGGTTAAATAAAGGTGAAATAAAAAATAAATAAAAAAATGTGACAATTATTATTCACCCTGATCCTCTCCTGCACCAAAGCTGAGACACACACACACACACGCACACACACACACACACACACACACACACACACACACACACACACACACACACACACACACACACACACACACACACCACACACACACACACACACACACACACACACACATATTTTACGGTCGGCCCCTATGAACCCTGACACTGGCAGTGATGGTCCCCTCAGCCTCTTAGAGTGTGTGTGTCTGCTCGGTGTGTGTGTGAAGCTGGTGTTGATTTAGCTGTAGGAAGGGGATTAAATGGCTCATTGGTGGAGGGGAGAGCACCAGTGAGTGTGGAGCTGAGAGCTCAGTCCGTCCCTCCTCTCAGTCCCTACCGCCAGGAGAGAAGGACCATCGGGTCTGAACAAACAAATCACATGGCCATCAAACACTACTGACCCCTGGACCTCTGGGAGTCCATTGACAATCTGTTTTACTGGTCTCCACAGTAAGGAGCCATTTCACTATACGACGGAGCAACAACAACATCAACAAAGGCAAGAGGAGCCGAGGAGCCGAGGAGTCGAGGAACAATTCAACTATTGAACTGCCCCTTTGTTAACCATAAAACACAGGGCTCTTGTCAATAAGGCTGTAAAAGGGGGAGTGGAGAGTGTTGTTGTTTCTGCTAATGGGAAGTGTGGGAAGCCTGTGTCACCTCCTTTTAAAGTTATGGCCCCTCTTTAGGAGGGTGGAAGTGTGCTTAAAGGTGGTGGGGATTGAGCTGTTTGGGTGATTTAGGGGTGTGGGGTATCGCTATGGCCATCTGGGACCGTTGGTTGGGTTTGCTACACTACTGTTGTCAGGTGATTGACTGAAGTAGCTCTTTGTTATTTATAGGCCACTTATTGGGAGTGTGTGTGTGTGGGGGGGGGGGGGGGGGGGGGGGGGGGTTGTTTGTGTATGTGTGTGTGGGTGTGTTTTTGTGTGCTGTGTGTCGACGTAGGAGGGTGTGTGTGTGTGTGTGTGTGTGTGTGTGTGTGTTGTGTGTCGACGTAGGAGGGTGTGTGTGTAACTTGACTTTCAACCAGCTGGCTATAAAACCCCTCGCTGCCTTCATGTTCTTCTTCTCTCCTCACAGGTGAGCTGTACACACGTCACTCTCCCCTGTTTCAAATGAACACCGCGGGTTGAGCTTAGCGTTAAGCCACTATTTGAAACATCCATCTTGCAGCTGACTACATAATCACAAGCCATCGGATATCAAAGGCCGACCACAATATTACAGAGAGAGAGAGAGAGAGAGAACGAGAGAGTGAGGTTGAGTCAATTCTTACCACTGGGCTACAGTCAAACCCTGTGGAATGAAGCTATGTCCTAATAACAGGTCTGTAACGTCCGAGCTGTCAAAACATAATCACACAGATCACAAACCCAATCTATTCATTTATTGAAATATGATTTGATAAATAGCCGTGTTGCTTCAGTTGCCATCGAGTAGTCTATGGATTCCCACGGGTTTTAAACGTAGATGTTTCTTGGTAGCAGTCCAAGACCATTCGTGTCGGGTTTATAATTTGTGTCATTGGAATCTCGCTTAATATTGTAGGAAGATGTTTCAGCTCGGGGCTATCCTCGTCCTTCCTCATTGCGAAACCTCTCAATGTTGTCCAGATGTTAACGAAACCCCAACACGAAGCTGCTGAACGCAGCCCTGTCACTAGTGGTGGTGACCAAACATTCTGTTCCAACTCATCGGGCATTAGCAACAACAGATAAACAAGCTAACTACTCCACAGTAATGGAAAATATGAGCTATAATTGTTGTAGGACTTTTTTTTACCCACTTTTGTTATTTAACTAGGAAAGTCAGTTGGGCCAATTGCGCGCTGCCCTATGGGACTCCCAATCACAGCCGGATGTGACTCAGCCTGGATTCGAACCAGGGACTGTGGTGACGCCTCTTGCACTAAAAAGAAGCAGTGCCTCAGACCGCGGCGCCACTCGGGAGCATTGACCTTCATCCTGATGTTGTTAAGTTTATAGAGGTGTCTTTTCACCATGATTGAATAGAGGCTGTTTGGTTCTTTTATTTCCTCATCTTTGGGGTCCTGAAACAGTTAACAATATTTCTCAAATCTCGTCCTCTCTCTTCTGGGACAGGTATGACAGCTGGAATGCATTTTTCTGCTGTTTTTTGCATGATTAGGCAAACTTGGCATGCAGGTGCTGCTCAACGGGCCGCGCTGGTACAATAATATTCCCTCAACAAATTAAACTCTGTGTCGTATAGATCAGTCACACACACACCCGTGCACGCAGTCAAAAATATACACGAACGCACGCACACACATCCAAACAATGACAACCCACCTGAGGGTGAGAGAATCAGATAGACAGAGAGAAAGAGGGAAGAAGAGGAGGAGAGACGAGGCGAGGAGTGGAGTTGAGAGAGAGCACCCAGGACAGAAGCCACC
>NC_034174.2:71250495-71252995 GCF_002021735.2 Oncorhynchus kisutch | reverse complement strand
CTGGAGTTGAGTCAGTGTGTTGGCAGCAGCCATTCAATGTTAGTGGTAGCTGTTTAACAGTCTGATGGCCTTGAGATAGAAGCTGTTCAGTCTCTCGGTCCCAGCTTTGATGCACCTGTACTGACCTCGCCTTCTGGATAATAGCGGGGTGAACAGGCAGTGGCTCGGGTGGTTGTTGTCCTTGATGATCTTTATGGCCTTCCTGTGACATCGGGTGGTGTAGGTGTCCTGGAGGGCAGGTAGTTTGCCCCCGGTGATGCGTTGTGCAGACCTCACTACCCTCTGGAGAGCCTTACGGTTGTGGGCGGAGCAGTTGCCGTACCAGGCGGTGATACAGCCCGACAGGATGCTCTCGATTGTGCATCTGTAGAAGTTTGTGAGTGCTTTTGGTGACAAGCCGAATTTCTTCAGCCTCCTGAGGTTGAAGAGGCGCTGCTGCGCCTTCTTCACGATGCTGTCTGTGTGGGTGGACCAATTCAGTTTGTCTGTGATGTGTACACCGAGGAACTTAAAACTTACTACCCTCTCCACTACTGTTCCATCGATGTGGATAGGGGGGTGTTCCCTCTGCTGTTTCCTGAAGTCCACAATCATCTCCTTAGTTTTGTTGACGTTGAGTGTGAGGTTATTTTCCTGACACCACACTCCGAGGGCCCTCACCTCCTCCCTGTAGGCCGTCTGGTCGTTGTTGGTAATCAAGCCTACCACTGTTGTGTCGTCCGCAAACTTGATGATTGAGTTGGAGGCGTGCATGGCCACGCAGTCGTGGGTGAACAGGGAGTACAGGAGAGGGCTCAGAACGCACCCTTGTGGGGCCCCAGTGTTGAGGATCAGCGGGGTGGAGATGTTGTTGCCTACCCTCACCACCTGGGGGCGGCCCGTCAGGAAGTCCAGTACCCAGTTGCACAGGGCGGGGTCGAGACCCAGGGTCTCGAGCTTGATGATGAGCTTGGAGGGTACTATGGTGTTGAATGCCGAGCTGTAGTCGATGAACAGCATTCTCACATAGGTATTCCTCTTGTCCAGATGGGTTAGGGCAGTGTGCAGTGTGGTTGAGATTGCATCGTCTGTGGACCTATTTGGGCGGTAAGCAAATTGGAGTGGGTCTAGGGTGTCAGGTAGGGTGGAGGTGATATGGTCCTAGTAACGACCTGGTTCTGGTGTTTGAGGCTATGCAATTGTCCCACTGTTAAAAAAAGGATCATTGTCTCCTCTATTCTAGCCTGACAGTTGATGCTGCACTGCTGCCACTCCACTAGATGAATGGCCCGGTCTTTTAAAATCAGCAGCCCGGACCTTGAGAGAGTCATTTTTGGAGAGTGTCTGGGGGGGTGGAGAGATCGATTAAAGGAGGGATGGAGGAAGATAGAAAATAACCATGTCCCTCAGCTCTCGAGGGAAGGGATCCTCTAAACTGCCTTGTCTAATGCAATTAATATAATTGGTGCAGGCGTAAAGGGGCAAATTGCAATCTACACGACACTGGGGACAGACGGCAGGACCTCCTGAGAGTTTACTGGGAAAGAATACCTAGTTCATACGTATATCGTTAATCTGGTGGGGGGGGGGGGGGGGGGGGATTAAACGTGATTTGAAATGACAGAAAACTGTCAGATAAGATTGAATACCTCCATTGTCTTTTCTCTTCTTTGATGTAAATGAGACCTCATGACATCATGCAGTACAGGATATTCATGTATGTTATATCTCATTCGTGCTATAGGCTACACATCTGATTTTTTGCAGCAGCACCAGGTCATCTTGAATGGTAAAACAACACACATGATGCCATGTAAAACAGCTGGCCTTCGCCTAGCAGTTACACGATCACTGTCAACACCAGTAGCCTATTCCTTTTCAATCTACCATCGCGTTTACACTTCTTGACATTTGCTGTTTCTCAGATTGAATCTCTCACATGAACTCTGTCGGCATATTCCAGAAGAATTGACTTAATGCGTGCCCTCCCTAACCCTTATTACTTGCAATGGAACTCACAAACCTTTTTGTGGTCATTGATTTCTGCCCGAGGCCACGGCAGTGAACTAGGAGAGTAATATCTCAGTGGAAATAAGGAATTTAAAGAAAGCTAGCTTCAGGAACCTTTGACATTCTGGCATTATAAAAGTCTCAGCTAAAATGTCCGCAGAAAAGCGATAAACATATGATTTGCATTCGATTTCCATAATTGATGGCTGTTACACATCACTGTTTGTGTTGCTTTCCCCTCATAGTCTTGATCTGTCATCTTTTCAAAGAAATGGATTCGACATCTCGCTCTTGAGAAGTATTCTTGGAGATATTTTCACATAAATTTGAAATAATCCTGTTTTTCGAAATACACACGTTTTTTGTGAGCCGTGAAATTCCTCGTTTGAATGTTTCCACTTACTGACGATATAACGTGCCCTTTGACCACAATAATTGTTCTTAAACATGACCTCTGAACATTTGGGGCTTGTGAAAAACAGAGAGGAAGAGGCATCTCTGAGCGCGTCTC
>NC_034174.2:71195495-71245495 GCF_002021735.2 Oncorhynchus kisutch | reverse complement strand
TAGGGACAATTCTCTGAATGTCCTTGAGTGGCCCAGCCAGAGTCCGGACTTGAACCCGATCGAACATCTCTGGAGATACCTGAAAATAGCTGTGCAGCAACACTCCCCATCCAACCTGACAGAGCTTGGGAGGATGTGCAGAGAAGAATGGGAGAAACTACCCAAATACAGGTGTGCCAAGCTTGTAGCATCATACCCAAGAAGACTTGAGGCTGTAATTTCTGCCAAAGGTGCTTCAACAAAGTACTGAGTAAAGGGTCTGAATACATATGTAAATGTGATATTTCTGTTTTTCATTTTTTTAAATAAATGAGCAAAAATAAAAAATAAACTGTTTTTTTTTTAAACTGTCATTATGGGGTATTGTGTGTAGATTGATGATATAAGGGCACAAGGTGAGACGCAAATGCAGACACAGGAAGCAGATGGTTGAGCTCCGATATTTATTCATCCAAGGGGTAGGCAAAAGGTAGGTCAGGGACAGGCGAGAGTTCATAAACTGGGTCAGAGTCCAAAACAGTACCAGACGAAGGGCCGTCTCGAGGTCAGGCCAGGCAGGGGTTCAGTAACCAGATCCGAGTCCAAACAGTACAAGGGGATAGGCCGGCTTGAAGACAGAACAGGCAGAGTGGTCAGGCGTGCGGGTTCGGAGTCAACAGGACTAGAACCAAAAAACAGGAGCAAGGAAAAACGCTGGTTGACTTGGCAGACAAGACGAACTGGCACAGAGAGACAGGAAACACAGGGATATATACACCGGGGATAATAAGCGACACCTGGAGGGGGTGGAGACAATCACAAGGACAGGTGAAACAGATCAGGTTGTGACAGATGAGGGGGGGAAAAACAATGAAATCCATTTTAGAATAAGGCTGTAACCTAACAAAATGTGGAAAAAGTCAAGGGGTCTGACTACTTTCCGAAGGCTCTGTAAGAATGTAGCTTTTACAGTATCACTGTGTTTACATTTGATGTGGTTTACCATACAGCCATGATGTGTGGGTTTGGATTTGATAAGTGGACTGTTGATAAATATATTAATACCACCACCATGCTTTAGCTACTCTATACGTTCCACCCAACACCTCCACTTTCACTCCCAAACACACTAGCTTCCAGGTTCTGTTGCTACACGACCGTCTCCCGGGTGTGTGTGTTCCTATGCAGGAGGATGTAAGATAACATCTGAAACTGCATCAGGAAGGGTGTGTGTGTATGTGTGTGTGTTTATGGTGTGTGTGTGTGTGTGTGTGTGTGTGTGTGTGTGTGTGTGTGTGTGTGTGTGTGTGTGTGTGTGTGTGTGTGTGTGTGTGTGTGTGTGTGTGTGTGTGTGTGTGTGTGTGTGTGTGTGTCTGTGTGTGTGTGTGTGTGTGTGGTGTGTGCGTCTGTGTACCTATGCAGGAGGATGTAAGATAACATCTGAAACAGTGTCAGGAAGGAAGCCTTTCTCAGCATGATGTGACAGAGAGACAGCTGCAACGTGTGAAGCAGGTTAATGGTGGATGTGAGATCCTGTCTTTATTTGGTGGTAGCCTACAGTCGGTGGGGGCACCAGCTAATTTCCCATGAACCTGTATTCAAATTCTCAGCCTGTTTCAGGACAGGTCCATACATGCTATGATATCAGATAATCTGTGTGGAAGGTTGTCAGAGGGTAGTTATGAACTGGGTCCTTCATGTTTATGTATGTGCTGTATGTTTGAGGTGGTGTGGGCCTACGAGCTGATGGCCACTACTGATACCCCCCCTTCCCTTTCTTTAGTGTGTGAGAGTTGGAGTACAGTGTGTGTGTTGATAGGGGGAGGGACGGGGGTGGGGGTCGTCCCTCCATTTACCCTCTGGGGGGTTGATACTGTGCCATCTGGCACCCCAGGGGCATAGGGGTAAGGGGTAGGGGGAGGGGTCTGTTTCCTGTTCTGATGGCTGATGTGCACCGTTTGCGTGGCCCCCTGTACCCCCCCACCCTCCACCTCCACATCCCCTTACCCATCTTTCCCTCTCTCTCTCTCTCTCATTCATTCTTCTGTAAACACACAGACACACTCCTTCAGTCTGTCACCCTCTCTCCCTCCCCCTCCCCTTCACCGACATGTGGAGATTAAGTCTAAACTGTGATGGGAAAGTGTTTTCTCCTTAGCTTTGGTGGACCAGACCCCTCCCTCACCCCCTCCTTCCCTCCTTTCTCTCCCTCCTTCACCCACTCTCTCTCCCTTCGTGTGGGGATGCCTGGGAACCCAGTGCCAGCTGATGATCAGGAGGCTAGTTAGGGAGATAGCAGCACCCAACCTTGACACTCACAGCTGCAGTCAACACACTGGGGAGGGCTTGTGTGTGCGTGTGTGTGTGGGGGGGGGATTGTGATATGTAAAAAATACATTCAATGCGTTTTCATTCAACAGCTGCAGCAGCATTGTGGATTTGTTGCAATAATAAGATCTAGATCATGAATATTCAAACACACTTTAAGCAATTATGTTAATCACTATTATTTCTACTGTTGTCTACTAGGCTACTAGCTGCCATAGGTCACAGTCTTACAGTATTTTAAACTGTCCTACTTCTCCTTTATCGCTCCTTTTCCTTCTCCCTCGCTCTCTTTCTCCTCTCGCTCTCTCTTTTCACTCTCTTTCTTTCTATCCTGCTCTCTCTTTCTCTTTCTCTCTCCATCTCTCCATTTCTCCCTCTCACCTTCCCCCTGTCTCATCCTCTACTTCTGTGAAGTGAAGTCCATTGAGGGATGGAAGCGGTGAATGTGAATCCCAAGGAGAATTGCCCTGGGTGTTACAGTCCAGCGAGCTGGCAGAAGCGTAGACTACCACAGCTAATCTTCCAGGTCAGGACTGGCGCTTTCATCTTCTCTCACTTGGAGCCTCTTGTGTTTGATGTGAACTTAGCTCAGGAATAACTCCTCCTTTCTTCTCCGGCTGAACCTGGCCCAGAGTAAAGCCTTCCCTGTTGTTATTCCTGAGAGCCAAACAATGCTGGGAGGGAACGAAACCCTGTTAATGAAATCCTTTGATGCGCCACAGATATTATTAAAGGAAGACGAAGAAGAGAGAGAATAAAGAAAAGTGCAGAAATGGCAGGAAATCAAAATGCTAATTATCTTGGGATTGGGGATGGTCGAGGTGGTGGTGGAAAGTTTTGTTTCTCCAGATCTGCCCCTTTTGCGTTCGTTTAAACTTTGACAAGGACATAAAAATAATTGTGCTAGGTAATACTGCAAGCAAGACCGGAATCAAAATGAATGCGTATAGCCTTCTAGGGAATTTCTTCTTCACAGTGGTTTTCTGCAGCATCATAC
Source organism: Oncorhynchus kisutch (assembly GCF_002021735.2). Taxonomy (NCBI): domain Eukaryota; kingdom Metazoa; phylum Chordata; class Actinopteri; order Salmoniformes; family Salmonidae; genus Oncorhynchus; species Oncorhynchus kisutch. The sequence goes on along the minus strand of NC_034174.2, from coordinate 71,242,191 downwards.
AAAACACATTTCTTCACCTTTCACAATGCCTTCCAGTTGTCTGCTACTTCGTTACTGAGCCTCTGTCCTTCCCTGTTTCCCTGTTCCCCTGTTTCCGTCTTTCAGTCTTTCCCTCTTTCCCTCTTTCCCTGTTTCCCTCTTTCCCTGTTTTACCTGTTTCCGTCTTTCAGTCTTTCCCTGTTTCCCTGTTTCCCTCTTTCCCTCTTCCCCTCTTCCCCTCTTTCCCTCCCTCGATGGAGCTGGGCAGTTGCACTTACTGCTATATCCATTTGAATCCACCCCCCCCACAGAACCCCCAACCTTTAACCTCTGACCTCTTGACCTTTTGTACCCTGCGCTGTTACAGCTGCAGGAGGGAAAACTTGGCAGTTGTTTTGAAATGAAACATTCCACCTTCTCAAAGGTATTCCAGTGCACTCTGCTGGCCTAATGGCCTTTGCATCCCCTCTCCCCTGTTCACAGCTGTCAGCAGGTCACATATAAAGCTCTTAATGTTGGAGCTGTAACGCAGGTGAAAGCCAAGGGTAGGGGGCGACAGCTACACTGTAGGTAGGTAGCCATTTTGTTTTTCATTTCTGTGTCTCTGTTGAATGGAGGCAGATTCCGTGTCGTGACATGTTTGCATACCAGGTTTTATAAATGAGAGAGAAAATGGTTAATATCCCACCACTTTCACTGGTTCAAGGCTGAAACAAACAAATGAACTCTGGCAGAGACTGTGTTCTCGGAGGCTTGTTGCTAGAAATGCACTACGCTTTTAACTACACCGTCGTCGCCGGCGCTGCCATGGCGATGCGGAACGCCGGCACAAGACTGGCACATTAACCCCTCTTGACCTTCCATTCTCACCTGTAATAAAGGAGGAGGAGGTGCCCTTCTCCTCCCTCCCTCATCCCACTCTCCTCACCCCCTCTCCTCCATATTACACTTAGAGTGCCCGGGCACCAGCAGGCCCTTGAGACCCCACGCTCATTAGCCCTCTGCTTTATCCTTTTAGAAGAGAGAAGAGGCGGAGGAAAGATAATAGAGAAGTAGAACCTGGAGAATTGGGGGACAGGGGAGAAAGAGATGGCTGTAGGTGTAGTTGTGTGACAATACGACTAAACAGCAAGGCGACCAGCTGCTGAGGTTTCTATTCGCTGCGCTAGTAAGAGAAAGGGATAGAAAGAATGGTCACTTCATTTTGTCTCAAGGTGCTGACTTAGAGACCATACTGTGGACGCAAACTAAATGTGTTTCACCCCATTGTGACGCTCGTCTTACCTATTACAGTAGCCCGTTCTTTTGACTGTTGGGTCACTGGCCAACAGTCTGGAAACACCAACTCGTCTTTCCCATCGGAACAACCGAACGTAGAAAATCCTCTACTAGACAGATCCACTATGTATCTGTCTTGATTTTTCTCCTATTTTCCTGCCAACAAACATGCATACTAATAAAGTTATTTGAATTGAACTGGATTGAACTGGATTGAATTAATTTACTAAACCACATGACCCGGAGATAAGAAGGTAGTGTGCATGGACATTCTCGCTAACAAAACAGCTAGTGCTCCTCCATTGACCGGTGGACATTGGGGGGCTAACCAGAACTAGCGTTCAATGCTAATCCCTCTAATAATCAGTAAGAGAAGATAGCTTTCATCTCTGCTGGGTCTCCTGATAAAGTTGAGGGGGCATGAATGATTGAATAGGGTTGAATCAGGTTTTTATGGGCCACCAAAAACACAGTGACTGCCCCAAAATAAACCAAAGGCTGGGGGGACTGGACAGAGTGGAGAGAATAGAGAGAGTCCCCCCCCCCCCCCCCCCCAAGTAAACCAAAGCTTATGCCCATCTGATGATATGAAAATAAATGAATAATGCATTGGCAACCAATGAGGGGGAAAAGACGCATGGCTTCAGGCCATGGTTAAGACTTCTATTCATGAAGAACCTCCAGACACAAAGACTCAAGGACCGCGGGGCTGTGGGAGTCCAGCATCGGGCAGAGGAGAATGAGGGCACAGGTTTTTATGGGGAGACATTTTCAGACACTACACCCGCTTCGATTTCAGATTTGAAAGACAATTGTGAATATGGCAGTTTTATGTTGTTGGACCTTTCAACGGTAAAAAAAAATAATGTGTACATGATTTTTAAACCGAGGTTAGTATTGTAAATCCACAAGATGGCATGATCTGCGTTCACCTCGGAGTTGGCGAAACCCTGCTGAACCGTTTGACGACCCCATCTCGCACAAAGAGACTCACCCTGAATTAGACAAGATTAGGAGGAAGAACAAAGAAGAATATCACCAGACAGCTACAGCAGGAGGATAGAGAGAATAGAGGGGGGGGGGGGGGGGGCTGCAGTGTTCTTCCTTTTCCCTTTGAGCTACACTGGAGACTATCTTGGAGGATAAAGACGTCTGGCATTTCTCCATGTTATTGATTGGCTCGTAGTAAGAGAAGAAAGCGTTAATCTTTGACAAGATAGAACAGCGAAGAGTTTTCCTGAGACATTCGAGTTTAACATGTTTTCTTATTTCCCCTCATTCTTTAACCCTTTGAGACTGGGATCTTAGTGCTAGATGACTGCGTGACCTGAGGCAGATTTGTGATTCGCCTAGTGAACCCTATTTATCCTAGCATTGGCCCGGCCGATACCTATCATTAGCTACTGTTGGCCTGTGAACAGAGACGGTGGAGCTGGGTGGGGGAGAAGGAGGCCTTGATATTGTCAGGTGGGGGCCGAGAGAAACTATTTTAAACCCCAAGCAAGCATATGTAAACCTGTTATACTAAACACTATGTGGCTCGTAGACCATGAAGGTGTCTAGGTTGAAAAACTAGCATACATTTGCAAACATTTCCTACATTTTGCATGCAATTTTGGTATATTAATGAATAAGTATTTAAATATGTGTAAATCAAAATGTGTTTAATCTCAGAGGTCCATTTCTAAAATGACCATGTTCACTGGTGCATTTCTCGAGAAGAATTAGAACGTCAACAGCTCCTCTGCAAAGTTCTTCTGTGGGATGGTGAAGAATGACGCAAGGCCCGAGGCCAAGACTTGAACCTGGGTCTGGTTCTTGTCCACTTCCATTCTCTTGGTCTGGGGGGGCGTTTGGGGTTTGAGCCACCCTGCCATTTCCTCACCACAGACCAGTGTTTACTTTACATGGCCTTTAAAGGACTCTGCTTATTCTCCCCTGCCTGTAGTCACATATACACGTCTATCGTCATGTCATAGTTATACTGGTTACGGGGTATGTTTCCATGGAGACATCAATTCAGACTTACAGTGGATGTTCAATTTCAATCACTTTATTGGGTTCGATATTTCTGTTTTCTGATTTGAACATTTAATCTTTCACATTTAAAAAAAAATTACATTTGTTTTTCACATGGTGAAATGTTGTACTATCTACATCCAATTTAGTGTCCGTCTTGGTAAAGCTACATTTGCGGTCAAACCGTAAAAGCAAACGGCAGAAATGTCTGTCCAAATACCGTTTGTCAGGAGCAGCATTTCAGTACACAGAGCCTCTACATGTTTTGACATGTAATTAGGGATCGCCTGACGGACAAGCCAGTGACATACAGTGACCATTCTGCTGCTGTTACAATGAGTTACCTCACAGAGGGGACGATGGACGCAAGTCATATGGACCAATGACATGAATCCCACCAAGGGCCCCAATGTCCTAATGTCACACACGTCCCAACCACTTTACCTCAGAAATCTCACTCTTTTTCCCTCCCTCTCTCTCACTGGCTCCTCTATTTCTCTCCCTCCCCCCTCCCCTCCGTATTCTCTCTCTCTGTCTCTCTCTCTCTCTCTCTCTCTCTCTCTCTCTCTCCAGCCCAATGTGCTCGTCCGCTTAGACACTGCAGGGCTGCAGGTCCTGACTGTCTGCTTCATCTTGTGTGAGGATGGACGTTTGAGGAGGCCTCCAGGCATCTTTCTGTGTCACTAATGCTTACCCTCAACATCACCAGCGTACCCAGCTCAGCGTACCCAGCTCAGCGTACCCAGATCATTGACCCACACCCCCCCCTCACCCCCCACACACACACACCAAATACACAGACACACACACCCTATCCACCTGCCAGTCTGCCCCAGCTATCAGATGACATATTTCTATGTATGACATGTAGACTGGGTTGCATGTAAAGCTTCACCTATCTCCTATCTCCTATCTCCTATCTCCTATCTCCTATCCCCTCACCTTAACCCTATCTGTGAGACACAGGCATTCCGGGGTTCCCAATGACCATAGCTGTGTTGTGTCAGGCCGTGCTCTGACAACTGTCACAGGGCGAATCCTGACTCTGTATTAATTGCGATGACAACAGACACGGCCATGTTGGAAATTAACAGCTTCTTTGTCCTCTTTGGTGTCTCTGACGGCCTTCTGAGACACGGTATCTCAGACCAATAACGTCTACTATATAACTGATCCCATGTCTGAGACCATAGTGGTGTATGGCTTCCCACATATGTGTGACTCTGATCCCTTTATGTAGGGGACAGGTTCGATGAGATGATGGGTGACTTTAATGGCATCTTTTGTTCATCACTCCAGTCTTTATGAAGATGATCTGACAGGGAGTGTCATGGTAATCGCTCTAAATAATGCTAATCATGAACAACGATAATAATGAGCATTCAGTATTAGGCAAATGTCATATAGGGGTCAAATGGCATAGGGTCAATTGAGTAACAGCAACAGGGGATCAAATACTAAACGTTTGACTACTGTAATACTGTACACATATAAGTGAATATTTGTCTAAATACTTATGACACCTTCAAATGGGGGGGGGGGGCTAGATACATAATGCTGGAGTATAGAGACAATTTCAAAGATTTAGCTCGCAAGGGAGTGTATGTATGAAAAAAGAGGGATCCCTGTACTTGAAAAGCAGCGGGTCTCTCCCCGTGACATGTTGCTAGCTGTACTTCACCTTGAGTAAGATTAGAAAAAGAGGGATCCCTGTTACCATGTCTCCTTTCAACGTACAGTATCTTCAGTGTCTGCTACTCTGTGTTACGGTGTCTGTATCAAGATTGGCAGGAGTAAAGCAGATGGAATATTTGAACATAATTAAACGTTCTCCAGAATCCCCTCATCCCACTGAAACATCTGACTGGTTGATGTCAATCTAACGCTCCAAGTCTGGGTGGGTTTCATGTTTCTCCCGTCTCAGCTACTTTACTCTCTCCAAGCATCTTTTTAAGCCCTTTATTGTCAGCTGGTTAGTCTACCCTACGTTCTCGGCTAAGTTTGGCACAAATGGGCAGCAGTAGATTCTTCTGTCAGACCGAGGCTTGTGTGCGTGTCCGTGCGTGCTTGCTGTGTCAAAAATCGACTTTTCCCTCGTCGCGATTAAACAACATCTCATAAGCTTGACAAACTTGACAAACCGCCTTGAAAGGAAAAAGACTCTTGAAAAGATCTTGAATTTTATTCAAAGAGAGAGTCTCAACTCAGTTTCCATCCTAATAAAGAGCTTTTAAATGAAATGGCAGTAGCAGAGATTGCTGGTGGAAAAGAGTTTGCACTAAAACAGAAATATTGAGCCTGGCTGTGTTGATCGTGGTCCAGTTCTTTAATGCGTGTTCACGGGACTCCGGAGTAAAGGGATCAGAGCCTTGGCCAGAGAGCTACTATAAAACGCCCCATGCTTCTGACTCCCAGGTTACAACACTGCTCCTCTCATTCAGAGGTCTGGATATTAGACAATAGTTCGAATGTGTGTCAGGATGAGTCTAGAGGCCCAGCCTTCAGCCAGACGTCTATTGGACAACAAGGGACTCTAGAAATGGTGGTATCAGAGAAGTGAGAAGGAAGAAGAAGAAGACAATCGTACCTGTAAGTGCGGTCTTACATCACAGCTCCCTCTACTTCCATTTTATGGAGGTGAACAATTTTAAAGCAGTTATGGTGACACTTAGTGACCCCTTTAAGGTCACCCACTCCACTCGTCCCTGCTGTGAGTTAGGTGCTACAGTTGTGAGCTCGCCATCATCAAAGGGCGCTAATCGCTAAAGGCCAATTACCAGCCTCAAATGGCTCTTTGACACCACTCTCTCGCTCGACGCGTGTTACACTTCCAGCTGTTGCCCTGTACAGTGTGAGAGAAAAATATACAAGAAAACGGATACATATTAAAGAAAGTGAAGAAGAAAAAAAATGAAAGAAATCTGATGATTAGTTGCCCCAGATTTTTTTTTACAATTATCTCCTGTTTTGGGCATTAAATAAAATAAGCATAGAGGTACAGTATAATCAAGTGTTCCCATTCGAGATGGAAAGTTCCTCATGTAGGGCAATTGAACAAAGTGTGGCGGCTGAATTAAAATCAGGTCGTTCCTGGGGGCCAGTTGATAATGAACTAAGACGAGGAGGAGAGGAGGAGAGGAGGAGAGCAAAAGGAGGGAGATGAAGACTAACCTCTGTCTTTTATGCTGCGGTATGCAACCTGGACTCAGGGGTAGACGTAACATAGTAAAAGTACATCCGTCACACTCCAATTAGGATGATATGTTATGTTTTGTATGGTATGTATTCATTTGTGGATGTCCATCATCCATTTCGTATGATATGTTACAAATTGCATTTCAAACACTTTGTTACAAATTGTAATTTGTACTGATTTAAAAAATTTGCAAAGGTATGAAATGTTAAAAATATGCAGAATGTATGATACTATATGTTACGATTTCTAATTTATTTATGCTAATGTTAGCTAGGTGGCTAGGTAACTAATGCTACCATTAGCTAGCTGGCTAATGTCAACTAGTCTAGAGGTTAGGGTTAAGAGTTAAGGTTAGGCTTAAGGTTAGGGTTAGGAGTTAGGGTTAGGATTAGGGTTATACGAAGGGTTCGCTAACATGCTAAGTAGTTGCAAAGTAGCTAAAAAGTGTTAAGTATTTGCAAAGTTACTAATTAGCTTGTCCGTGATGAGATTCTAACACGCAACCTTTGGGTTGCTAGATGCTCTTGTTATACTCAAACCGATCCACCCCGACAAACCACCCTACCTTTGACTTAAGTAACCTTCTGTTTTAACCATACCAAACGTAACATATCATACTGTTTTGAGTGTCTCGGATGTATCTTTACTATGTTACGTCTAGTCTATGAGACCAGGCTGTAACATGAGCGTCAATTCAGTCTCAGATACCTTGGCTATGGTAACCTTTTTGGTAAATAACCTTCTTGGTAAGTAACCTTCTTGGTAAGTATTCTTCTTGGTAAGTAATCTTATTGGTACGTATTCTTCTTGGTAAGTAACCTTATTGGTAAGTATTCTTCTTGGTAAATATTCTTCTTGGTAAGTAACCTTCTTGATAAGTAACCTTCTTGGTAAGTATTCTTCTTGGTAAGTATTCTACTTGGTAAGTAACTTTGATAAGTAACCTTCTTGGTAAGTATTCTTCTTGGTAAGTATTCTTCTTGGTAAGGATTATTCTTGGTAAGTAACCTCCTTGGTAAGTAACCTTGGTAAGTGAAATGCATAAAATGGGTGAGTAATGGAATGATAATGATCCTTATCTTTCGTGTAACAGGATGATGTTTAAATCTCTTCGTAGGAGGCCTCTTTGGGCATTTGTTTTGGCGTTTTCAACCACTTTAAAACAGCAGGCCAACAAATATTGTCACAAAATACCTCAGATTAACATACAAAATACAGTATATTTTTAAGATCCAGCAGGCTAACATCTACATCCCAACCACCATAAGATTGATCATGAACTTGATCAAATCTCCCTCATCTCAATCCCTTGTGCATACATATGCTACATAACTACCTGCATACAGTACTCTCTCCTCTCTCCCTTCCCTGTCCAGGGGCCTAATTTAGCTGTAGTAGGCTCTCCCGTGGCCTGTGAGAATTCCACTTTATGCAAGCCAGGTAAAATAAGGAGCACGGGCTGCGCTCTCCATCCAGGGCCCTCTCCATCATGGAGGACGGGGCAAAGTCACGAGTGACACCCCTGATCAGGTGTTCATGGGTAATGGGCGTCCTAAAATAATCACTGCTTTGAATAATTCCCCCTCGCTCTCTCCTCGGTGGCGGAGATTCTTGCTGCTGCGACTCGTTTCAGCGCGGGCAGCCCATAAATTCTTGCCGTAAATATAAATCAGTGGCCCGGGAGCCGAGAGGAGCGGCGGCCTGGCTGACAGATGGGGCATGTTGCAGAGAGTCCTGGGAGATCTCTCCTCCTCACCTTGCCTTCAGTCGGAATGGATGGAACGAGAAAACGGAGGAGAGGAGGGTTGGCTAGCTAGCGAAACCGAGAGAGGGGAAAGAGCGGAATGAGATGGGGACACGTCATCTCAACACTGGTAGCCAGACATAATGATTGGGAGACATTTCAACTAGACTGACACTCAGGGTCTCAGAGCTGTGGAAGTGGAGGACGTTGTGTGGTTGCAGTAACGTTGTGAGATTGTTGTTGCCTTTGTGGAGGAAAATGAGCCCAGGTGGAGAGATAGAGAGACGGAGGATGGAACTGTCAGGTCCATGGAGGATTGGAGATCTATGGGGGTGGAGGGAGGGAGGGATGGATGGATGGAGGGAAAGAGAAAGGGAATGAGGAGGAGAGGAGGAGGGAGGGCATTTCCATGCTCCCTTTGGCTGGCTCGGGAACCCATCTCTCATTAGAAGAGAGTGCTGAGGAGACACTTGGAAGTGACATTCACCCTCCTCCCTCCCACTCCCTCCACTTTACAGATGCTATGCATGACGAACACTGTCACTCCGTCTAAGCAGGGCCACCCCTCTCCTTCTCTGCCTGGGGGAGAATATCAATGCAATAGGGCCTTTCTGCCAGACATGCATATAACACCTACAGCCTTCAATGAAACCCCATCAATTACTAGTGCAGCCGTGATGGAAAGTAAATAAGCACGAGGACAACAGATGTAAAAAAAAGAAGGGAGGGATGAGCGATGGAAATGAAAGAAATGAAACCTCTTATTAGAGAGCATGGGAAAAGAAAGGGGGAGGGGCTTGATATGCAAAGAAAATGAAACATCCATATCATGCGAGGAGGGGGGTCTCTTGATGTAGGGATGAGAAAAGGAGGGAAAATGAAGAAAAGGAGGAGTGGGGAATCAAAGGAGGTAGCCTGCTGAGAGGTCAAAGGTGAGGAGGAGGCGGTAGTGCCTATAGTGTCGTTTGGCATGTCGATTCTCGCCCCTGAATCTCCCGAGCCTCCACCTCGAGCCACGGGGCCCCTGACTTACCCATTCATTTCCATCTCTTCTTTAATCTTCAGGGGCCTCATTGGGGGCCCTAACAAGCCACACAGACCTCAGTGGCATCCAGGAACAATACATGACTGACTATACACCAACCTGAAAATTCCTGGATGATTATACTGAAAGCGTTGTCTCCTCTCCAGACTGTGTAGTATAATCAAGCTATTATTGGCTGATATGACAGGATCATTAACTCTCATTAGAATATGTCAGAAATAGTGACATTCAACCATTGTAGTTATGTATCACCTATGCAGTCATATTTGTTATATATCAGCTATACTATGTCTGGTTTTATAGAAGGTAAAATAAACTCTTCAATCTATAAGAGCCCGTCTGCTTTATTGACAGCGTTTAGACCATTACATTACTGACCATTACAGACCATTACATTACAGACCATTACATTACTGACCATTACAGACCATTACATTACTGACCATTACAGACCATTACATTACTGACCATTACAGACCATTACATTATTGACCATTACAGACCATTACATTACTGACCATTACAGACCATTACATTACTGACCATTACAGACCATTACATTACTGACCATTACAGACCATTACATTATTGACCATTACAGACCATTACAGACCATTACATTACTGACCATTACAGACCATTACATTATTGACCATTACAGACCATTACATTATTGACCATTACAGACCATTACATTACTGACCATTACAGACCATTACATTACTGACCATTACAGACCATTACAGACCATTACATTACTGACCATTACAGACCATTACATTATTGACCATTACAGACCATTACATTATTGACCATTACAGACCATTACAGACCATTACATTACTGACCATTACAGACCATTACATTATTGACCATTACAGACCATTACATTATTGACCATTACAGACCATTACATTACTGACCATTACAGACCATTACATTACTGACCATTACAGACCATTACATTATTCTAATTCCTAATTCTATGGTTTTGACCCTCGTACTGTAGGCCTTTCTGGTGGTAATGCTATACTGTTATAATTACCTGATAACATGGCATTATGTTTTCAGATGTTGAGAAATTACTTTTCTGATGACAGATTATATGTTTGTTGTTTGTTTCAAAATAAATGTCCTTGTTTTGTCGGTGAGACTTCCTGGACCTTTGGATTGTTCTGTTTAAGATAGAGTTCAGTGGTCATGGGCACAGTTTGCCTGGATACCGCCATTTGATTGGCTGAACCCTGCCTTCAACCAATGAGGTTCCAGTATACAGAGCCAACACAGTCCAGAAATAAATGACCAAAATGGCCCCTTCTGCCGCCATGCTCCTAAACTGAGATGAGTCTTTCCTAAGTGCTTGTAATTATGTTCACACAGATATGCTGAAGCAACCCGATGCGCCTTGAGATTCAAAACATCTTCGCTTTGAAGGGTGTTATATAAACGGAACATGTGCGTTTCCTATCGTAAATCACCTCGAACCGACAAAAATGGAAACGGACGGTCTTCTGAGTCATTTTTTGTCGATTCCCATTCATTTAACTAACTATCTGTTTGTCACTTGTCCTATTTTGGATGTCAGGCCAAAGGGGCTGAACACAGTTGGGGCAGAGTTAGTGAGGAGTTATGGGTGATGAGGAGGGAATGAAGGACGTGTCCACCATGACTAAACGTGGACACTGTAATACCAGAGATCAGCCCTCATGAATTATCACGTCTTTTTACAGTATAGACAGAGAGCTGTGCCATGTAATTAGCTCTGTAGCTAAATGCCCAGCTGTAGTAGGCCTAAATACATTCATTTGAATCACCCGTTTTACTGCACATATAGTTTCGCTCTCACAAATTGCTTCCGTTGCTTTTCTTAAGGCACGAAACAAGAACCAACTTCACTATACAGGTGTCTAAGAAAGATGTTTTGAAAGAAATCATTTCCTGACTAGACAGAAAACAGAGGTTATAGTCCCAAAATCACCCTAACCACTAGCCATACTTTCAGCCTATCAATCCAATATAAAAGTGTAAAACATCGACCAAACTGATCAAATTAGCTGAGATTCTTATTTTTTGCAAATATTCACAACTTCCTACCATATTTGTCTCCATATATACAGTACGTATATAGTCTATATGAACAATGATTTACCTCATGTAGAATACATAGCCACCAAACCCGAACAATTTCCTTCCGTCTTCGTTTCCATCTGGGTGCTCTTCTTATAACAGGAAGGAGGGAGAGGAAGAATAGCTAGTCATCACTTGTACCGCCTCAATGAATGAGGAGGACAGGCAAATAACCCCGGCTGAACTAGGACTGCCTGTGGATAGTAGTGTCAAAAAGTGTGTGTGTGTGTGTGTGTGTGTGCGTGCGTGTGTGTGTGCACACGTACGTGCGTAGAAGAGAGCAAGAGGGGTAATTATCAACTAGGAAAATGCATTCATATCCCAGCACAAAAGAGAGAGAGTGTGTGAGAGAGAGAGAGAGAGAGAGAGAGAGAGAGAGAGAGTGTAAGGGAGAAAGAGAGACTCAAGGCAAATGGATGTAGTCATGTAAACAGGGGTTAAAACAGCCCCATGTTCTCTCTCTCTCTCTGTGAATGCAAAGACACATTAGGAGCCTTTAGCCCCACACTGGAGCACCTCTTTGGGCTAAGAGTTGAGGAGATCAGGGCAAGAAGATGGAGGAGGAGTGGAGGTGGGAGGGGTTCACAATTCAAAGCTCCCATTTGGATTTGAATAGCCTAGGTTAGGGTAGAGAGATAGAGATAGAGAGAGGGGGGAGAGATGCAGGGTTAGGGAGAGTTTGTTCTTCTATAGGTGAGCCACAAAGAAAACTCCTAGAAAGCTCCCAGTCTATTAGTGACCCTGACCTTTATGGAGGGGGCCGAGGGCCCACTACCCAGGGTTCCTGGGGCTGGAGGTCACCGTGGTCACAGATTGTCAGCTGGAGGCTCTGAAGGTGGGGGGTGGGATATTTAAAGATGGAACGTCTTGGGTGTGGGGGGGGGGGCATTTAAAGAGGGACACCTGGAGGGTCACGGCTGGTTCAGCGGAGGGAGGGAGAGAGGGGAGGACATGAGGGTGGAACAGCGGTGGGCCCCATTGAAAAAGAACCAGACAATGTCAATGTCTAGCTATTCTTCCATTCCCTCTACTCAATGGTTAAGAATGATGCTGCTCAATGTGTTTTAGGGAGAGGGAGGTCAGGCAAATGTGTGTGTGCGAGTGTGTTCTAAGAAATACATGTAAAAAGCTTGACTTATAACAAGACGGAAGAGTGAGATTTCAGATTCCAGTCCATCAATCATCCAAACCAACATTCCCTCTTCCAGTCCATCAATCATTGCTCATTTCTCAACCAATCAATCAGTCCTCTACGAGACTAAACTACTACAGTGACTGATGCCATATTGGCACCATACAGTAGTCCCCCCCAGTGAGACTGGGTAATACATCCCAAATGGCAACCGATTCCCTAACTAGTGCGCTTCTTTTGACAAGAACCACATAGGCCCTGGTCAAAACAAGTGCACCATGTAGGTAATAGGGGGCTATTTGGGATGCTGCCAGGGTTGGAGTCAGTGCAGGCTAAGCGAAAGCAGCATGCGTTTGATATATGTGACAGTGCAAATGGAGGGCATCAGCTCTGTTTGTTGGCACAGCGTGCCAGCGTGTGGAGCGCTGCTGGCGACTGGCATCGCCAGCCAACTCATGCTGGCACACACACACACACACACTCTGAATGAGCTGGAAATGAATCCCCAGTGGTTTGTGTGGGGAAATGTTTGGAGTATGTGTGTGCTCGTACAGTACAGATTGCCTGTGTAATAAGTCTATTGTATGTGCATGACCGTATATATGGTTAAATGTCTGTTTGTGCCAGTTTGTGCATTTAAATGTGTCACTGTGTGTGACAGTGTGTATCTGCGCATACTTTTGTCTTTGTGTGCAGGCATGTACTGGCACTGTCCTGTGTGTATGCCAGGGCCAACAAGGGCATGTACTGGCACTGTCCTGTGTGTATGCCAGGGCCAATGAGGGCATGTACTGGCACTGTCCTGTGTGTATGCCAGGGCCAACGAGGGCATGTACTGGCACTGTCCTGTGTGTATGCCAGGGCCAACGAGGGCATGTACTGGCACTGTCCTGTGTGTATGCCAGGGCCAACGAGGGCATGTACTGGCACTGTCCTGTGTGTATGCCAGGGCCAACGAGGGCATGTACTGGCACTGTCCTGTGTGTATGCCAGGGCCAACGAGGGCATGTACTGGCACTGTCCTGTGTGTATGCCAGGGCCAACGAGGGCATGTACTGGCACTGTCCTGTGTGTATGCCAGGGCCAACGAGGGCATATACTGGCACTGTCCTGTGTGTATGCCAGGGCCAACGAGGGCATGTACTGGCACTGTCCTGTGTGCATGCCAGGGCCAACGCGGGCATGTACTGGCACTGTCCTGTGTGTATGCCAGGGCCAACCCAGGCATGTACTGGCACTGTCCTGTGTGTATGCCAGGGCCAACGAGGGCATATACTGGCACTGTCCTGTGTGTATGCCAGGGCCAACGAGGGCATGTACTGGCACTGTCCTGTGTGTATGCCAGGGCCAACGAGGGCATGTACTGGCACTGTCCTGTGTGTATGCCAGGGCCAACCCAGGCATGGCAATCAGGTGTTGCTGCATATGTTGGTGGTGTCAGTCCTCAGCCCTCTCACTCCCCCGGTGGGCGCCACATTGCCAGGCGTGTAACGAGGACCTGGTAAGAGGACACAACGTGAAACTTGGCACAAACCACCGGCAATATGCTGCCTTTTTGTTTCCCCTAACTTAACCGCTTCCATGCCAAGTTTAATGACTGTGCATTTGCATAATATTGTTGCTGTTGTTCCTGTCATTATGCACTGGGATGTATACGGTACCGGTCTAAAGTTTGGACACACCGACTCATTCAAGGGTTTTTCTTTCGTGTTTACTATTTAATACATTGTAGAATAATATTGAAGACATCAAAACTTTGAAATAACACCCCAAAACTGTTAAACAAATCAAAATATTTTATTTTATTTTAGATTCTTCAAGGTAGCCACCCTTTGCCTTGATAAGAGCTTTGCACAATCTTGGCATTCTCTCAACCAGCTTTGGTTCCAACCGCTGACGGTGGTTTGAGTTTGAGTTTATTTTTATTTTTACAGGGACAGTGCACATTAATCAACGTTTCAGTAAAAGTGCCGGTTTTAGCCAGCCGGCTAATTTTCAACTGCAGTCCCTGGGCAGGTTATTAAAAACAATTACAATATAGACAATAGCAACATAGAACAAGCAAGACATAGCAACATAGGACAAGCAAGACGTAGCATACAGACAGAGCAACATGGTGAACGGATGTGTGGTTCCCACACATTCTGCAGCGATACGCCATCCCATCTGGTTTGTGCTTAGTGGCACCATCATTTGTTTTTCAACAGGACAAACACACCTCCAAGCTGTGTAAGGGCTATTTGACCAAGGAGAGTGATGGAGTGGTGCATCCGATGACCTGGTCTCCGCAATCACCCGACCTCAACCTAATTGAGATGGTTTGGGATGAGTTGGTCTGCAGAGTGAAGGAAAAGCAGCCAGCAAGTGTTCAGCATACGTGGGAACTCCTTCAAGACTGTTGGAAAAGCATTCCTCGTGAAGCTGGTTGAGAGAATGAGTGTGCAAAGCTGTCATCAAGGCAAAGTGTTTAACACTTGTTTGGTTACTACATGATTCCATATGTGTTATTTCATAGTTTTCATGTCTTCACTATTGTTCTACAATGTGAAAATAAAGAAAATCCCATGAATGAGGAGGTGTGTCCAAACGGTTGACTGGTACTGTGTATATATCACTCCACGTTGATGTGTAAATCTCGAGAGCTCAAGGATAATCAGTAGACATGTTTATTAATGACAGAAATAGCACCGGACATTTTGCCACCTTCATACATCAGTACAATATACACTTTTTTATCTTCACTATTTGAGAATACGTCTCCTCTCTCCTCTACACCAGGCCTGCCGCTGCCCCTAGCTGCACTGACACCTCTCTCCCTACGGCTGCTTGCCTCTCTCACACCCTATGACAGCAGACATGGACATATTCAGTGAGCCAGACAGAGACAGCGGACACTTTTCTGTGTTACTGGATAATCTATGACGTTTACTTTGAAGGACACATTTACTGTGAGTTTCTCAGCAATCACATCTGACTAGGACTACATTTAACTAGGACTACATTTAACTAGGACTACATTTAACTAGGACTACATTTAACTAGGACTACATCTAACTAGGACTATATCTAACTAGGACTATATTTAACTAGGACTACATTTAACTAGGACTACATCTAACTAGGATTACATTTAACTAGGACTACATTTAACTAGGACTACATTTAACTAGGACACCATCTAACTAGGATTACATTTAACTAGGACTACATCTAACTAGGATTACATTTAACTAGGACTACATTTAACTAGGACTACATCTAACTAGGATTACATTTAACTAGGACTACATTTAACTAGCACTACATCTGACTAGGACTACATTTAACTAGGACTACATTTAACTAGGACTACATTTAACTAGGACTACATTTAACTAGCACTACATCTGACTAGGACTACATTTAACTAGGACTACATTTAACTAGGACTACATTTAACTAGGACTACATTTAACTAGCACTACATCTGACTAGGACTACATTTAACTAGGACTACATTTAACTAGGACTACATTTAACTAGGACTACATTTAACTAGGACTACATTTAACTAGGACTACATTTAACTAGGACTACATTTAACTAGCACTACATCTGACTAGGACTACATCTAACTAGGATTACATTTAACTAGGACACCATCTAACTAGGATTACATTTAACTAGGACTACATTTAACTAGGACTACATTTAACTAGCACTACATCTGACTAGGACTATATCTAACTAGGACTATATTTAACTAGGACTACATTTAACTAGGACTACATTTAACTAGGACTACATTTAACTAGGACTACATTTAACTAGGACTACATTTAACTAGGACTACATTTAACTAGGACTACATTTAACTAGCACTACATCTGACTAGGACTACATCTAACTAGGACTACATCTAACTAGGACTACATTTAACTAGGACTACATCTAACTAGGATTACATTTAACTAGGACTACATTTAACTAGCACTACATCTGACTAGGACTACATCTAACTAGGACTACATCTAACTAGGACTACATTTAACTAGGACTACATCTGACTAGGACTACATCTAACTAGGACTACATCTAACTAGGACTACATCTGACTAGGACTACATCTAACTAGGACTACATTTAACTAGGACTACATTTAACTAGGACTACATCTAACTAGGACTACATCTAACTAGGACTACATTTAACTAGGACTACATTTAACTAGGACTACATCTAACTAGGACTACATCTAACTAGGACTACATCTAACTAGGACTACATCTAACTAGGACTACATCTAACTAGGACTACATTTAACTAGGACTACATCTAACTAGGACTACATCTAACTAGGATTACATTTAACTAGGACTACATTTAACTAGGACTACATCTAACTAGGACTACATTTAACTAGGACTACATCTGACTAGGACTACATTTAACTAGGACTACATCTGACTAGGACTACATTTAACTAGGACTACATTTAACTAGGACTACATCTAACTAGGACTACATCTAACTAGGACTACATCTAACTAGGACTACATCTAACTAGGACTACATCTAACTAGGACTACATCTAACTAGGACTACATCTAACTAGGACTACATTTAACTAGGACTACATCTAACTAGGACTACATCTAACTAGGATTACATTTAACTAGGACTACATTTAACTAGGACTACATCTAACTAGGACTACATTTAACTAGGACTACATTTAACTAGGACTACATTTAACTAGGACTACATCTAACTAGGACTACATTTAACTAGGACTACATCTAACTAGGACTACATTTAACTAGGACTACATCTAACTAGGACTACATTTAACTAGGACTACATTTAACTAGGACTACATTTAACTAGGACTACATTTAACTAGGACTACATTTAACTAGGACTACATCTGACTAGGACTACATCTAACTAGGACTACATCTAACTAGGACTACATCTAACTAGGACTACATTTAACTAGGACTACATTTAACTAGGACTACATTTAACTAGGACTACATTTAACTAGGACTACATCTGACTAGGACTACATCTAACTAGGACTACATTTAACTAGGACTACATCTAACTAGGACTACATTTAACTAGGACTACATCTAACTAGGACTACATTTAACTAGGACTACATTTAACTAGGACTACATTTAACTAGGACTACATTTAACTAGGACTACATTTAACTAGGACTACATCTGACTAGGACTACATCTAACTAGGACTACATCTAACTAGGACTACATCTAACTAGGACTACATTTAACTAGGACTACATTTAACTAGGACTACATTTAACTAGGACTACATTTAACTAGGACTACATCTGACTAGGACTACATCTAACTAGGACTACATCTAACTAGGACTACATCTAACTAGGACTACATTTAACTAGGACTACATTTAACTAGGACTACATTTAACTAGGACTACATTTAACTAGGACTACATTTAACTAGGACTACATCTAACTAGGACTACATTTAACTAGGACTACATTTAACTAGGACTACATTTAACTAGGACTACATTTAACTAGGACTACATCTGACTAGGACTACATCTAACTAGGACTACATTTAACTAGGACTACATCTAACTAGGACAACATTTAACTAGGACTACATCTAACTAGGACTACATTTAACTAGGACTACATTTAACTAGGACTACATCTAACTAGGACTACATTTAACTAGGACTACATTTAACTAGGACTACATTTAACTAGGACTACATTTAACTAGGACTACATCTGACTAGGACTACATCTAACTAGGACTACATTTAACTAGGACTACATCTAACTAGGACTACATTTAACTAGGACTACATGATTGTTTTAAGATTTGAATATGTTTAACTAGCTTGTTTTATGGGAGCCAGGTTAATGCGTGGTCACTATTAGGACAATTATTATTGTAGCTTTTTTAAAACGGTGAGTTAACCCCGTAGAGATGCACCGGTGCGTCTGAATCCGTCAGTCTAAGCTACAGATGTGTATTCGTTTTGCATTGGATGTGTCTCAATCCACCGCATTCGCCAGTGTCGCACTTCCTCATCTGTGGTGAAAGGTGGTGGAGACGCTAAAGAGTTCAAGCTCAACAATTGCGACGCTAGCAGCTGTGCTTTTTCAGTGATGCACACATTGATCCTGCTTGTTTAGCTCGTTGTGATTCATGCAATGCATGGTCATTGGTCACTAAGACAGACGTTCATTTTTTTACAACAAGAAATAAATCCTTCGGAACGTTGTGTTTGATACGTGCTTGTTGCTCGCTGGAGTCAAGCTATGAAAAGAGGTAGAAGTTGTGTTTGATACGTGCTTGTTGCTCGCTGGAGTCAAGCTATGAAAAGAGGTAGAAGTTGTGTTTGATACGTGCTTGTTGCTCGCTGGAGTCAAGCTATGAAAAGAGGTAGAAGTTGTGTTTGATACGTGCTTGTTGCTCGCTGGAGTCAAGCTATGAAAAGAGGTAGAAGTTGTGTTTGATACGTGCTTGTTGCTCGCTGGAGTCAAGCTATGAAAAGAGGTAGAAGTTGTGTTTGATACGTGCTTGTTGCTCGCTGGAGTCAAGCTATGAAAAGAGGTAGAAGTTGTGTTTGATACGTGCTTGTTGCTCGCTGGAGTCAAGCTATGAAAAGAGGTAGAAGTTGTGTTTGATACGTGCTTGTTGCTCGCTGGAGTCAAGCTATGAAAAGAGGTAGAAGTTGTGTTTGATACGTGCTTGTTGCTCGCTGGAGTCAAGCTATGAAAAGAGGTAGAAGTTGTGTTTGATACGTGCTTGTTGCTCGCTGGAGTCAAGCTATGAAAAGAGGTAGAAGTTGTGTTTGATACGTGCTTGTTGCTCGCTGGAGTCAAGCTATGAAAAGAGGTAGAAGTTGTGTTTGATACGTGCTTGTTGCTCGCTGGAGTCAAGCTATGAAAAGAGGTAGAAGTTGTGTTTGATACGTGCTTGTTGCTCGCTGGAGTCAAGCTATGAAAAGAGGTAGAAGTTGTGTTTGATACGTGCTTGTTGCTCGCTGGAGTCAAGCTATGAAAAGAGGTAGAAGTTGTGTTTGATACGTGCTTGTTGCTCGCTGGAGTCAAGCTATGAAAAGAGGTAGAAGTTGTGTTTGATACGTGCTTGTTGCTCGCTGGAGTCAAGCTATGAAAAGAGGTAGAAGTTGTGTTTGATACGTGCTTGTTGCTCGCTGGAGTCAAGCTATGAAAAGAGGTAGAAGTTGTGTTTGATACGTGCTTGTTGCTCGCTGGAGTCAAGCTATGAAAAGAGGTAGAAGTTGTGTTTGATACGTGCTTGTTGCTCGCTGGAGTCAAGCTATGAAAAGAGGTAGAAGTTGTGTTTGATACGTGCTTGTTGCTCGCTGGAGTCAAGCTATGAAAAGAGGTAGAAGTTGTGTTTGATACGTGCTTGTTGCTCGCTGGAGTCAAGCTATGAAAAGAGGTAGAAGTTGTGTTTGATACGTGCTTGTTGCTCGCTGGAGTCAAGCTATGAAAAGAGGTAGAAGTTGTGTTTGATACGTGCTTGTTGCTCGCTGGAGTCAAGCTATGAAAAGAGGTAGAAGTTGTGTTTGATACGTGCTTGTTGCTCGCTGGAGTCAAGCTATGAAAAGAGGTAGAAGTTGTGTTTGATACGTGCTTGTTGCTCGCTGGAGTCAAGCTATGAAAAGAGGTAGAAGTTGTGTTTGATACGTGCTTGTTGCTCGCTGGAGTCAAGCTATGAAAAGAGGTAGAAGTTGTGTTTGATACGTGCTTGTTGCTCGCTGGAGTCAAGCTATGAAAAGAGGTAGAAGTTGTGTTTGATACGTGCTTGTTGCTCGCTGGAGTCAAGCTATGAAAAGAGGTAGAAGTTGTGTTTGATACGTGCTTGTTGCTCGCTGGAGTCAAGCTATGAAAAGAGGTAGAAGTTGTGTTTGATACGTGCTTGTTGCTCGCTGGAGTCAAGCTATGAAAAGAGGTAGAAGTTGTGTTTGATATGTGCTTGTTGCTCGCTGGAGTCAAGCTATGAAAAGAGGTAGAAGTTGTGTTTGATACGTGCTTGTTGCTCGCTGGAGTCAAGCTATGAAAAGAGGTAGAAGTTGTGTTTGATACGTGCTTGTTGCTCGCTGGAGTCAAGCTATGAAAAGAGGTAGAAGTTGTGTTTGATACGTGCTTGTTGCTCGCTGGAGTCAAGCTATGAAAAGAGGTAGAAGTTGTGTTTGCGAAAGCTTTTCTTTCAGTGAGGGGAGAGAGAGACGGCCACCACGCCAGAGGGGTGCATTTCCATTCCAGAGATAGATGTGTATCTGAAATGGAATGAGGCCGGCCTGACTGAGAGGCAAGTGCCGGCTTGGCTGAGGCTGCTGAGAACCACACTGAATTGAGTGAGGGAGGGGGAGGGAGGGGGGATCACAGACAGGCTGTCCACAGCTCGAATGAGCGAAGGAGGCGCAGTGAGTCCAAATGACTTTTCTTGACTTTATAGAAATGATTGGGGGTGACGAATCAACCTGTTCTGAATATTGAGCGGCATTTTCCCCGTGCTAATATTACCTACAGTATGCATTACACCTCGGAAATGAGGACTTCATTTGAACAGTTTTTTTTCTAATTCTGCCTGCTAGGGTGCTAAGTAATCCTCACCAAGCTCAGCTCATTCTATACATAGGGACGGGCTTAAGGATACAGTATGTAGTTCAGCTTTAACCCTCTGCCTAGGGTCATCTGATTGTCTGTCGCCTAGATATGTACACTGACCTCTGCTGTGTCCTCACACACACACACACACACACACACACACACACACACACACACACACACAGTCTCCAGGCCTGGCCAGGCCAAAGCAGCAGCAGTGAGGTCAGCAGCAGGGCAGCCTGTACCACCATACATCTCTGTTATTCATCCATGTCATTCAGATCACGAGGGAGGGAGGGGCCTGCACAGCTCCTCTCAACCCCGACACCGCAGCCCTCTGCTCTGCCTCAGTCCATGCCCAGAACCCCCCAGACAAGACCTCCAGGCCCTACTCTCTGTGCTCTCTGGTTGGCCCCAACAGTTTTAAAGGGAACACATGGTAGAGGACAGACAGGCAGACAGAGCCACGGCACAGGGAGGCACGGCAGCATGGACCTCATCAAACATGGGCTTGGGAATGGAGGGATTGAGAGGGAGGGGAGAGTAACACAGGAAGGGAAAGGTTAACGGGAGAGCGTATTCCCTGTGGGTTATGACTAGGCTGTGTGTTGTAGAGAAGTGTATGAGTGTCAGTCTATCTTGGTATATGTGTTGACCATACAGCAGTGGCGTGTACTCATGGATGCCAAGGGAAGCCAGGCTTCCCCCCAAAAATAACCAAGAAAAAAACATACTAAACAATTTATCTTTCGTCTCTCTGTGTGTCATACATTTCCTTCAATTCGCTAGAGGCTGAATGGATCTCACTGGAGAGAGCATTGGCCCTCTGTCTCTGTATGTGTAGCCCATCTATGCTGTCTGATCAAAAAGAGTATGACATTGTTGCCGTCCGTAGCATTGAATGCAAGGGAAGCCAGCGAGCATTTGGCCTCTCTTGATAATTCAGAATCGTGTGTATAGGTGGCAGGGAAGTCAGGCGCAGGAGAGTCAAACGGAGTGTAAAATTGAGTCTTTTAATGAATGTCCACGTAACAAGCTCCATAACACTAATAAGAAATGAATATAAACAAATATGGGTACGAGGACCCGTCGCGCACCTATACAATAAACACAACACTGACAATAAACAATCTCTGACAAAGACATGAGGGGAAACAGAGGGTTAAATACACAACAGGTAATGAATGGGATTGAAAACAGGTGTGTGGGAAGACAAGACAAAACCAATGGAAAATAAAAAATGGATCAATGATGGCTAGAAGACCGGTGACGTCGACCGCCGAGCACCGCCCGAACAAGGAGAGGCAACGACTTCGGTAGAAGTCGTGACATTATATATTTTTTTAAACAAAATAATAGCCAATCAGCGTTGAGCTAAACTGAGTGAGCTCAGCTGTGAATGGTCCTGTCGTACAAAAAAAAAAGTGTCAAGGGAAGCCAGTTTGGATTTGGCTTCACACCAATCACATGACGTTAGAAGCCAAACATCATTGACAGAAAACTTTAATTGTTGCACATCGTTGTGTCGTTGTCCTCCGGTGGCTCATTGGCTAGCTAAAATCTGCCCTTTCCTAAATTAGTCATGGATAGAGATAGGGATTTGTGGTTGGACTTGTGGTTTTACTTAATTCTCCTTACTGGCCAATGATTATAACAATGACTCTGATCCAACCATACATTCATACATTGTGCCCCTGGCCTGAGAGGATGGAAGTTCAACATGTAGCTAGATGTAGTAACGTTAGGCTATCGTTGCCTGGCTTATCGTTGCCCATGAAAGGAAGTTAGGCTAGCGAGCAAGCATTTTAGCAGTAGGTACAGTAGATAGCCTTGGACACAAACTGTATGACAGAGTCATAGACCGTTTAGGCAACATGAAAGAGGAGGATGGCATTGGTGTTTCTCTACAAGTAGGGTGAGTCAACATTTTTCTACTTGCACATACACACACGCACACACACACAGAAGCAGACACACACACAAGCAGACACACACGCACTGGCGGTAACTCTTTGTGGTTCTAAATCAATAGTTGTTCTAAATAAATGTGGGATTCATGAACTTTATTGAGCAGTAGGTCATGTAGATGTTTGTTACATGCAGTAGGTCATGTAGCTGTTTGTTACATGCAGTAGGTCATGTAACTGTTTGTTACATGCAGTAGATCATGTAACTGTTTGTTACATGCAGTAGGTCATGTAGCTGTTTGTTACATGCAGTAGGTCATGTAGCTGTTTGTTACATGCAGTAGGTCATGTAGCTGTTTATTACATGCAGTAGGTCATGTAGCTGTTTGTTACATGCAGTAGGTCATGTAACTGTTTGTTACATGCAGTAGGTCATGTAACTGTTTGTTACATGCAGTAGGTCATGTAGCTGTTTGTTACATGCAGTAGGTAATGTAGCTGTTTGTTACATGCAGTAGGTAATGTAGCTGTTTGTTACATGCAGTAGGTCATGTAACTGTTTGTTACATGCAGTAGGTCATGTAGCTGTTTGTTACATGCAGTAGGTCATGTAACTGTTTGTTACATGCAGTAGGTCATGTAGCTGTTTGTTACATGCAGTAGGTCATGTAGCTGTTTGTTACATGCAGTAGGTCATGTAGCTGTTTGTTACATGCAGTAGGTCATGTAGCTGTTTGTTACATGTAGTAGGTCATGTAGCTGTTTGTTACATGCAGTAGGTCATGTAGCTGTTTGTTACATGTAGTAGGTCATGTAGCTGTTTGTTACATGCAGTAGGTCATGTAGCTGTTTGTTACATGCAGTAGGTCATGTAGCTGTTTGTTACATGCAGTATGCTTTGTGGACTTCACCGGACAGATGTCACTCTCCGTTTTTTTAAACGAAACAAATGCGTGATTGACTTTATTTTGCAATTCTCTTTTCTTATTGTCTCAGGCTTTAGGCTTATATATCATGGTGTCAAAGCAAACAACACAATTATCACAACACATAGGTTGTAATATGGTATTTCTTCCCTGGCTTGAGTTCCCCGGTGATGTTACCCACACACTGCTACTGCCACACAGACACATGGTAATTATCCTGCTACAGAATGCAGTCCAAAACATTTAGCTTGAGATAAAGCTCTGTAATGTAACACAATGTGTCATGACAGTGACAGAACATACTGAACATTACATTTCATAAGATTACATTTCATTACATTACAATGTATATCCTTACATTACATTACATTACATTACATTACAATACATCATTACATTACAATACATATCCTTACATTTCATTACATTACAATACATATCCTTACATTACAATACATATCCTTACATTTCATTACATTACAATACATATCCTTACATTTCATTACATTACAATACATATCCTTACATTTCATTACATTACAATACATATCCTTACATTTCATTACATTACAATACATATCCTTACATTTCATTACATTACAATACATCATTACATTACAATACATATCCTTACATTTCATTACATTACAATACATATCCTTACATTTCATTACATTACAATACATATCCTTACATTTCATTACATTACAATACATATCCTTACATTTCATTACATTACAATACATCATTACATTACAATACATATCACTACATTACATTACATTACAATACATCATTACATTACAATACATATCCTTACATTTCATTACATTACAATACATCATTACATTACAATACATATACTTACATTTCATTACATTACAATACATATCCTTACATTTCATTACATTACAATACATATCCTTATATTTCATTACATTACAATACATATCCTTACATTTCATTACATTACAATACATCATTACATTACAATACATATCCTTACATTTCATTACATTACAATACATATCCTTACATATCATTACATTACATTACATTACAATACATATCCTTACATTTCATTACATTACAATACATATCCTTACATTTCATTACAATACATATCCTTACATTTCATTACATTACAATACATATCCTTACATTTCATTACATTACAATACATATCCTTACATTTCATTACATTACAATACATATCCTTACATTTCATTACAATACATATCCTTACATTTCATTACATTACAATACATATCCTTACATTTCATTACATTACAATACATATCCTTACATTTCATTACATTACAATACATATCCTTACATTTCATTACATTACAATACATATCCTTACATTTCATTACATCACAATACATATCCTTACATTTCATTACATTACAATACATATCCTTACATTTCATTACATTACAATACATATCCTTACATTTCATTACATTACAATACATATCCTTACATTTCATTACATCACAATACATATCCTTACATTTCATTACAATACATATCCTTACATTTCATTACATTACATTACATTACAATACATATCCTTACATTTCATTACATTACAATACATATCCTTACATTTCATTACATTACAATACATATCCTTACATTACATTACATTACAATACATATCCTTACATTTCATTACATTACAATACATATCCTTACATTTCATTACATTACAATACATATCCTTACATTTCATTACATTACAATACATATCCTTACATTTCATTACATTACAATACATTACAATACATATCCTTACATTTCATTACATTACAATACATATCCTTACATTTCATTACATTACAATACATATCCTTACATTTCATTACATTACAATACATTACAATACATATCCTTACATTTCATTACATTACAATACATATCCTTACATATCCTTACATTACATTACATTACAATAAATATCACTACATTTTATTACATCACAATACATATCAATACATTACATTATAATACATTACATTACATTTGTATAAACATGTAGTAACAGAGTAGATGTTGTGATAGCATGTTAATATATCAGCAACCAGGTTTCTACTTTGTCCTGCTGATATGGAGAGCTTGGAACTATAAGGTTTGTTACATGCAATGAGATGATTCTGAGATAGTGTCAGCACTCCAGGGAGAGGCCGAGAAAACAACTGGTTTCTCCTCTGGTATGTGTCACCAGGCTGATTGTTCTAATTGATGTACACACACACACACACACACACACACACACACACACACATACACACTGCAATCTTCCAGCCGATCCTCAGGAGTGAGAAGATGAGCCCACCATTAGGGCCGTCTCACATGCAATTCAGGTGAGCCCCACTAATCCAGCATGAAATTCAATTTAAACTTGGACTGCCGCCTCCTACCCCTGCTTTGATACACAGCCCGCTACGACAAGAGGAAGGATAGTGGTGGCTAGAGTGAGAGTGTCTGTGTGTGTTAGGGTTTGCAAACACGCAAACACACACACTCTCTGAAACATACGTTCTCATCAACAGACATGTACTCAAAAGGTTTGAATTCTGTTCAGTAACAGCAGCAGCAGCCCAAAATGTCTAGAAAACCTTAACTTCATATTTATTTTTCTTCCAATAGATTTGAAAATGGAGCCACGCCATCAAATCCCTGTGAATACCTTCAGTGGAATAGAATGGCAATGGGTCATCCCCTTAACAATAAAAAATGGCTCCCTGCACATTGAATCTACACTTTCATGGTTGCCAAGGCGTTACTTTGCAAGATAAAATTGCTGCATTAAAAAAAAGCGGGCGAAAGGGTGAAAAATGACCTGTCAGTCACTGGGCCTCTCCTTACAAAACTGCTCCGTGAGGCCCCCTCCTCTCCCTCCGCTCTCCCTCGCTCCTTGTGTTCAGGCAGAGCACTGGGCCCCTTCTCTCCCAGACAGCTAGGGTCGAAGGTCAGTATGGACCTCTGGACATATCCTATGATAGTACCTCGGGCTATGTCATGTGAGGGGGTGTGATTCCTCAAGCCCTGTGAGAGAAAGGGGCAGAGAGAGAGACGAGAGAGAGAGAGAGAAAGAGAGAGAGAGAGAGAGAGAGAGAGAGAGAAGGAGAAGGAGAAAAATATCAGAAAGAGAGAAAGAGAGAGAGAGAGAGAGAGAGAGAGAGAGAGAGAGAGGGAGAGAGAGAGAGCCAGAGACTGAGAAAGTTCCGAGGGACGGATAAAGAGAGAGAGAGAGAGAGAGAGAGAGTGAGAAAGCTCAGAGATAGGGTGAAAGAAGAGAGAGTTTGTTTGGTGAGCAGAGGACTGCGAGGCACAGATCATGAGATCAGCTAGCAGGTCATCTGCTTTGAAATCCATTTACACGATTCATGCCCTGGGTTGTCAAGACCCCCTCCCACCGCCCGGTCCCTCTATTTCTTGGTCCCTCTTCTCCTCCTCGCCTAACATCCCCTTCTACCCTCCAATCCCTCCCCAACACCACCCCTCGCCTGCTTTTCATAATTAAAGGGGGCATTTGGACAGAGAGGCTAAAAGAAAAGAAAATGGATGCTGTATTTGGAGGGAAGGAGAGTTTTTGAGGGCTGACCGCTAACACTAACCATTGTGTAACTCAGTGACCTCATAGTGACCTGGTTTCAGATAACCTATGCGGACTCTGAGCTATGGATAGTGTTTCGTGTCCGGTATTAAATATAGAATGATTTCACTCACTCAGCTTCCACTTTGAAAACATTCTGTGGGTTTGAACTTGTAAATATTGCATAGACAATTTCAGGGCTCAAAATAGACCAAGTATCAGGGTCACATAAGAAATGGCACATGGTATTATTCCTCTATGCATCCCCTCTTACACAATACACCCCATTGCATAGCTTGCCCTGAAGGTGACGTTGACGCCGCTGAACAATGGTTCACACACACACACACACACACACACACACACACACACTCACACACACACACACACACACACACACACACACACACACACACACACACACACACACACACACATAAAGAGGATAGCTATCAACTGTCAAGACAGAGTCGCCTCATTTGTTCCCTTCTCCCAGTCACATGATCCACATGCGGTGGGATGGGGCTGGCTGGGATGTTACCCTAGCCTCATTTGCATAAGACAATCACCCCTCGGACGCAGGGCACAAATGTTGTCTAGACGCCATGCATCAGACGGTACAGACACTTGACTATAAATCAATTGTTACTGGTCGCTCTGGCCCCCCTCATCGGATAGGGATTCATATGCATTATTATAGTGGGGTTAACAGTGGGGGGGAATAAGTATGTGGATCTGTGTTAATAGATCACACGCATGCAAATCTCTCTGTTGGAATGATGGCGATGATGACAGGCGACTGTGAAGAGTTATTTTCATATGTATATTCGCCCTTAGTTTAAGTTGATGCCATTATTCTGGGCTGTATAGAACCCTATGGGGTCAGTGAGGTTATTGCTTTGACATGGAATCTGTATTAATATAATGTAAATGAGTGTGTGTGTGTGTGTGTGTGTGTGTGTGTGTGTGTGTGTGTATGTGTGTGTGTGTGTGTGTGTGTGTGTGTGTGTGTGTGTGTGTGTGTGTGTCTATGTGTGTGTGTGAGTTTGTGTGTCTATATATCTGTGTGTCTATGTGTGCATGCGTGTGTGTGTGTGTGTGTGTGTGTGTCTATGTGTGTGTGTGAGTTTGTGTGTCTATATATCTGTGTGTCTATGTGTGCATGCGTGTGTGTGTGTTTGTATGTGTGTGTGTGTGTGTGAGATGTCCCTTTGTTTGAAGTGTATGTTGATCGTACTCTAATGAACAACTAGCTCTCACTGTCTCACATCAGAATTAGACGTTCATCCATGTTTCTCAAGCGTCAAATTTCTCATTTGTAGCATAACTCAAATTTGTAAGTGGAAAGGTTAAGTTTAGGCATTAACTCTGGATTTTTAAGGTTAACATCTGGAATAGGGTTACATCAAAAATCTCAAAAACAACTTTCTATCACTGGATTCAAATGTTCAGATGCAGGCAGATGCTAAAGCCCATCCCCCATACCCAACGTCCTTGCAAAACCGAAACCTACTTTTGCTCACTGGTGCCCCTTGTGGCTAGTTTCCACGTCATCTCCCGACATCCTCAGACATGGATGGGCGTCGAATACTGACTTGTATCACAGGTGACCTGGCTGCTAATAAATGCTACTCCGGGACTGTCTGTTGTTTCTGTTTCTGTTGTTTCTGCTGATCACATCTCTCCTGTCTTGTGACTCTGGTCCTGCTGATCACATCTCTTCTGTCTTGTGACTCTGGACCTGCTGATCACATCTCTCCTGTCTTGTGACTCTGGACCTGCTGATCACATCTCTCCTGTCTTGTGACTCTGGACCTGCTGATCACATCTCTCCTGTCTTGTGACTCTGGTCCTGCTGATCACATCTCTACTGTCTTGTGACTCTGGACCTGCTGATCACATCTCTTCTGTCTTGTGACTCTGGACCTGCTGATCACATCTCTCCTGTCTTGTGACTCTGGACCTGCTGATCACATCTCTCCTGTCTTGTGACTCTGGACCTGCTGATCACATCTCTTCTGTCTTGTGACTCTGGACCTGCTGATCACATCTCTCCTGTCTTGTGACTCTGGACCTGCTGATCACATCTCTCCTGTCTTGTGACTCTGGTCCTGCTGATCACATCTCTCCTGTCTTGTAGACACCTGAGTCTCAGTATGTGTGTGAGGGAGTAACCATGTGTGTATAATGCATGTCCATGTCAGTGTGTCATGCCAATGTGTGTGTGCATTTGTGTGTGTGTGTATGTTTGTGCATTCTAGTGTGTATATGTGCACATGTCCCTGTCTGGTCTGTCTCGAGAGGCGGTGTGGTTGGTGTGTGTGTGTGTGTGTGCGTGCGTGTGTGCGTGTGTGTGTGCGTGTGTGTGTGCATCCCATCCCTGTCCTGGTCACTGCCCCACAGCCTGCGATGTGATCTCTGCAAAGGCTAACATCTGTCTGCTGTCACCACGACGATGCTGATGACAGGTTAGGAGGGACGAGAAACGAGTGCAGCAGCACAGAGGCAAAGAAGGAGTTTGGAGAAATGGACAGCGAGAGAGAGGGAGTGAAATGGAGAGCGAGAGAGAGGGAGTGAAATGGAGAGCGAGAGAGAGGGAGTGAAATGGACAGCGAGAGAGAGGGAGTGAAATGGACAGCGAGAGAGAGGGAGTGAAATGGACAGCGAGAGAGAGGGAGTGAAATGGACAGCGAGAGAGAGGGAGTGAAATGGACAGCGAGAGAGAGGGAGTGAAATGGAGAGCGAGAGAGAGGGAGTGAAATGGACAGCGAGAGAGAGGGAGTGAAATGGAGAGCGAGAGAGAGGGAGTGAAATGGAGAGCGAGAGAGAGGGAGTGAAATGGAGAGCGAGAGAGAGGGAGTGAAATGGAGAGCGAGAGAGAGGGAGTGAAATGGAGAGCGAGAGAGAGGGAGTGAAATGGACAGCGAGAGAGAGGGAGTGAAATGGACAGCGAGAGAGAGGGAGTGAAATGGAGAGCGAGAGAGAGGGAGTGAAATGGACAGCGAGAGAGAGAGAGGGAGTGAAATGGAGAGCGAGAGAGAGGGAGTGAAATGGACAGCGAGAGAGAGGGAGTGAAATGGAGAGCGAGAGAGAGGGAGTGAAATGGACAGCGAGAGAGAGGGAGTGAAATGGACAGCGAGAGAGAGGGAGTGAAATGGACAGCGAGAGAGAGGGAGTGAAATGGAGAGCGAGAGAGAGGGAGTGAAATGGACAGCGAGAGAGAGGGAGTGAAATGGACAGCGAGAGAGAGGGAGTGAAATGGACAGCGAGAGAGAGGGAGTGAAATGGAGAGCGAGAGAGAGGGAGTGAAATGGACAGCGAGAGAGAGGGAGTGAAATGGACAGCGAGAGAGAGGGAGTGAAATGGAGAGCGAGAGAGAGGGAGTGAAATGGAGAGCGAGAGAGAGGGAGTGAAATGGACAGCGAGAGAGAGGGAGTGAAATGGACAGCGAGAGAGAGGGAGTGAAATGGAGAGCGAGAGAGAGGGAGTGAAATGGAGAGCGAGAGAGAGGGAGTGAAATGGAGAGCGAGAGAGAGGGAGTGAAATGGAGAGCGAGTGATAAGGAGAAAGTGAGCGAGAGAGAGGGAGTGAAATGGAGAGCGAGAGAGAGGGAGTGAAATGGACAGCGAGAGAGAGGGAGTGAAATGGAGAGCGAGTGATAAGAAGAAAGTGAGCGAGAGAGGGAGAGAAATGTTGAGAGGGAGAGAAGGAGAAATTAAGATAGAAAGAGGAGGAGAGCTGGAGAGGAAGAGAGAAGAAACGAAGGACCATAGAAAGAGGGCTGACCAAGCAGACCAGCAAACAAGTCACTTCACGTCTTTCCAAAACCCCCTTGTTCCTTGTTTTTTTTCTTCCAATAGCCAGAGGGCGAAGGACCATGGGATATTTCACTAGCACTGCTGTCACTGTTACTGTAGCGATGATAGCATAACCTCTGTCACAGTGAGATTAAGAACTTAAAACAAGAGATAGCTGTTATGTAGACTAGGGTTTTGCTGCTAGCTACAGCACAGTGCAATCAACACCTCCCTCTCTCTCTCTCTTTCTCCCCATCATTAACACTCAGCATGGCTGTTTGCATATCCGTCAACACCTTGCAATATAGCTAATGTGGTCCACCAAACAGTGTTAGTATACTTAAGGGGTTTAGTACATAGAGTGGCTTGCAAAAGTTTTCACCCCCTTGACATTTTTCCTATTTTGTTGCCTTACAACCTGGAATTAAAATAGATTTTTTGGGGGGTTTGTATCATTTGATTTACACAACATGCCTACCACGTTGAAGACAAAAAAAAAAGAAAACTTAAGCATGCATAGCTATTCACCCCCCAAAGTCAATGCTTTGTAGAGCCACCTTTTTCAGCAATTACAGCTGCAAGTCTCTTGGGTTATGTCTACATAAGCTTGGCACATCTAGCCACTGGGATTTTAGCCCATTCTTCAAGGCAAAACTGCTCCAGCTCCTTCAAGTTGGATGGGTTCCGCTGGTGTACAGCATTCTTTAAATCATAACACAGATTCTCAATTGGATTGAGGTCTGTGCTTTAACTAGGCCATTCCAAGCCATTTAAATGTTACCCCTTAAACCACTCAAGTGTTGCTTTAGCAGTATGCTTATGGTCATTGCCCTGCTGGAAGGTGAACCCCAGTACCAGTCTGAAATCTCTGGAAGACAAACAGGTTTCCCTCAAGAATTTCATCCATCATTCATTCAATTCTGACCAGTTTCCCTGTCCCTGCCGATGAAAACCATCCGCACAGCATGATGCTGCCACCACCATGCTTCACCGTGGGGAGGGTGTTCTCAGGGTGATGAGAGGTGCTGGGTTTGCGCCAGACATAGCGTTTTCCTTGATGGCCAAAAAGCTCAATTTTAGTCTCATCTGACCAGAGCACCTTCTTCCATATGTTTGGGGAGTCTCCCACATGCCTTTTGGTGAACACCAAACGTGTTTGCTTATTTTTTTTCTTTAAGCAATGGCTTTTTTTCTTGCCCCTCTTCCATAAAGCCCAGCTCTGTGGAGTGTACGGCTTAAAGTGGTCCTATGGACAGATATTCCAATCTCTACTGTGGAGTTTTGCAGCTCCTTCGGGGTTATCTTTGGACTCTTTGTTACCTCTCTGATTAATGCCCTCCTTGCCTGATTTGTGGGTTTTGGTGGGCAGCCCTCTCTTGGCAGTGTCACGGATCCCTCCGGAACTGTCATTACACACACCTGGTCCCTATTCCCATTTGATTAGTAATTGTATAATTGTACCCTTTGTTCACCATTTTCCGGTCGATTATTGTTACTATGTCCGTTGGGGCATGTGCCCTTGTGGATTGGACAGATGATTACGGGTCTCGTCCCGTGTGATAATCATTGTGCGTTGTGTTATTTATTTGAGGTACTCCTCGCCCCTGTGTTTTGTACAGTGTTTGTTTGGTCTTCGTCCCCGTGCCTTTACACGGCACGCCGTATTTTTGGGTATAATAAAATAAAATAAACTATTACGCATTCCTGCGTCTGTCTCCCGATCCTTCATGCCAACGTGACAGGCAGGTTTGTTGTGGTGCCATATTCTTTCCATTTTTTATAATGGGATTTAATGGTGCTCCGTGGGATGTTCAAAGTTTGGGATATTTTTTATAACCCAACCCTGATCTGTACTTCTCCACAACTTTGTCCCTGAACAGTTTGGAGAGCTCCTTGGTCTTCATGGTGCCCCTTGCTTAGTAGTGTTGCAGACTCTGGGGCCTTTCAGAACAAGTGTATATATACTGAGATCATGTGACAGATCATGTGACACTTAGATTGCACACAGGTGGACTTTATTTAAATAATTATGTGACTTCTGAAGGTAATTGGTTGCACCAGATCTTATTTAGAGGCTTCATAGCAAAGGGGGTGAATACATATTCATTTTCCAAATAAAAATCTACTTAAATTACAGGTTGTGATGCAACAAAATAGGACAAATGCCAAGGGGGATGAATACTTTTGAAGGCATTGTACACCTGGCTCTCTCTCTTCTTCGCCCCCACTTCCTTCTTTTCCCAAAAGCTTATTAAAATGCTACATGGGTTGTGTTTGAAAAGCTTTGATGGCGAGCAGCCTAGTAGGACCTTTATTGCACGATATAGCTGTGTAAAGTGTTATGATGACGATGATATGATGTAACATAGGCTATATATATATATGGTATGTGTACAGTCTGATCACTAGACTTCAATTTCAGACGTTTGCTACATGTCCTCATTGGCAAAATAATTAAAAATCAATACTATTGCTCAGACCACTGCTATGGCAGTGTGAATACTGATGATACCTGACAATATTACCACATCGTTTTTTATTATTTTGTTTTAAGTCTTCCCCAAATCACAGGCCTAACCTTAACCACGCAGACTGAATGCCAAAACTGTTAACCTTTGAGTCATTTTGGTTTTAACCCTGTAACCATGCGGAATTAACCCTGTAACCATGTGGAATGAATGCGTAAAAAACAGACGTTCCTCGATAATATGTCCAATTTCGCAGTGGAAACTATGAGATCTTGTTGTATACTGTTACAGTAACAATCATCAAATAAAATAAAATAAACGTTATTGGTCACATACACATGGTTAGAATATATTAATGCGAGTGTAGCGAAATGCTTGTGTTTCTAGTTCCGACAGTGCAGTAATATCTAACAAGTAATCTAACAATTCCACAACAACTATTTAATACACACAATGTGAAGGGATGGAATAAGAATATGCACATATAAATATATGGATGAGCGATGGCCGAGCAGCATAGGCAAGATGCAATAGATGGTATAAAATACAGTATATACATATGAGATGAGTAATGAAGATATGTAAACATTATTAAAGTGGCATTATTTAAAGTGACTTGTGATCCATTTTTTTAAAAGTGGCCAATGATTGAGTCTCTATGTAGGCATCAGCCTCTCTGTGTTAGTGATGGCTGTTTAACAGTCTGATGGCTTTGAGATAGAAGCTGTTTTTCAGTCTCTCGGCCCCAGCATTAATGGACCTGTACTGACCTCGCCTTCTAGATGGTAGCAGGGTGAACAGGCAGTGGCTCGGGTGATTGTTGTCCTTGATGATCTTTTTGACCTTCCTGTGACTTCGGGTGCTGTAGGTGTCCTACAGGGCAGGTAGTTTGTGCAGACCGCACTACCCTCTGGAGAGCCTTGCGGTTGAGGGCGGTGCAGTTTCTGTACCAGGCGGTGATACAGCCTGACAGGATGCTCTCGATTGTGCATCTGTTTGTGAGGGATTTAGGTGACAAGCCAAATTTCCTCAGCCTCCTGAGGCTGAAGAGGCGGTGTTGCACCTTCTTCACCACACTGTCTGTGTGGATGGACCATTTCAGTTTGTCCGTGATGTTTATGCCGAGGAACTTAAAACTTTTCACCTTCTCCACTACTGTCCTGTCGATGTGGATAGGGGGGTGTTCTCTTTGCTGTTTCCTGAAGTCCACAATCATCTCCTTTGTTTTGTTGACGTTGAGTTATAGGTTGTTTTCCTGTTTTCCTCTGAGTGCACTCACCTCCTCCCTGTAGGCTATCTTGTCGTTATTGGTAATCAAGCCCACTACTGTTGTGTCATCTGCAAACTTGATGATTGAGTTGCAGGCGTGCATGGCCACGCAGTCATAGGTGAACAGGGAGTACAGTACAGGAGGGGGTTGAGCATGCACCATTGTGGGGCTCCAGTGTTGAGGATCCACGAAGTGGAGATGTTGTTTCCTACCTTCACTACCTTGGGTCCAGGACTCAATTGCACAGGGCGGGTTTGAGACCCAGGTCCTTAAGCTTAATGATGAGCTTGGAGGGTACTATGGTGTTGAATGCTGAGCTGTAGTCAATGAACATTATTCTTACATAGGTATTCCTCTTGTCCAGATGGGATAGGGCAGTGTGTAGTGTGATGGCAATCGCAACATCTGTGGACCTGTTGGGGAGGTATGCAAACTAAAGTTGGTCTAGGGTGGCTGGTAAGGTAGAGGTGATATGATCCTTGACTAGCCTCTCAAAGCACTTCATGATGACAGAAGTGAGTGCTACGGGGTGATAGTCATTTAGTTCAGTTATCTTTGCCTTCTTTGGTACAGGAACAATGGTGCCATCTTGAAGCATGTGGGGACAGCAGACTGGGATAGGGAGAGATTGAATATGTCTATAAACACACCAGCCAGCTGGTCTGTGCATGCTCTAAGGACGCGGCTAGGGATGCCGTCGTGGCCAGCAACCCTGTGAGGGTTAACAGGTTTTAATGTCTTACTTACGTCGGCCACGGAAAAGGAGGGGAGGGGGGCACAGTCCTTGGTAGCGGGCCACATCGGGGCACTGTATTCTCCTCAAAACGGGCAAAGAAGGTGTTCAGTTTGTCTGGAAGCAAGACGTCAGTGTCCATGATGTGGCTGGTTTTCTTTTTGTTGTCCGTAATTGCCAAGAGACCCTGCCACATAGGTTTTGTGTCTGAGCAGTTGAATTGCGACTCCTCTTTGTCCCTATACCCATATGGAATGCAGCCTAACAGTGACCATTCTGAATAAGGCTACACCTCTTCTCACACATACAGTACAGTCTTTTGTAGTAGCTACATGACTAGCCTATCAGTGGTATACTTTCAGGCAGCACACCACAGCCACCTCAGTAGTCTGATCATAGCAACAGGACATATCAGTGGTGCATATAGCCAGGCCACATTATGATGAGTGTGTGAGCGTTGGGGGTGTTAACCAGGTGTCTAATTCACACTTCTCCCACTGTCCTGCTGCTGCTCCTCTGCTTCCACTCCTCCTCTCCTCCTCCCCTCCTCCCATCCCCCTGAAGGCCTCTGTGGGGAGGCTAACCTAAACCCCTAACACACGCACGCGCACACATACCTTCCATCTGATCGCCCACCTCCCCTCAGCCCTTTAGGTCCCTCCTCCAGCGAGTGAAAACACACTTTAATAATCAGATCGTTTGCCTGGCAGATACGCCTCAGGCTTTTCCCATTACCCCCGGCTACCTTGACCCAGATAAAGAGGGAAGGAGAGAGAGAGGGAGGAGAGTGCTCTGCTGTTTGTCCAGGCATGGATGGACTGGGGTTTTGAAAAGCACACACACCCATGCATATGCAGTTTTTTAGGCTTGCAGGAGCGCATGCATGCAAATTATACACTCACGTCTGCATGCAAGCGCACGCACACACGGACACACGCTCACACACACACACACACACAAACACACACACACACAGCATTAATCATTAGAACGTGATGTAGATACAGTGCGTGTACAGTACATGTAAAATGATTGACTCAGACCTTCCACCTACATGAGGCTACACTACATGGGGTTTAGTCGCCCCTGGGGACAGCAGGCGGATGGAGGGACAGATAGATGAGTGAGGGAAGAGGATGATTCACGGGCACGTGAGCTCGATGAGAGCGAGAGCTTGCCATGACCCCAGAGTGATGCAGGTGAAGAGAGAGCATGCCATGACCCCAGAGTGATGCAGGTGAAGAGAGAGCATGCCATAACCCCAGAGTGATGCAGGTGAAGAGAGAGCATGCCATAACCCCAGAGTGATGCAGGTGAAGAGAGAGCATGCCATAACCCCAGAGTGATGCAGGTGAAGAGAGAGCATGCCATGACCCCAGAGTGATGCAGGTGAAGAGAGAGCATGCCATAACCCCAGAGTGATGCAGGTGAAGAGAGAGCATGCCATAACCCCAGAGTGATGCAGGTGAAGAGAGAGCATGCCATGACCCCAGAGTGATGCAGGTGAAGAGAGAGCATGCCATAACCCCAGAGTGATGCAGGTGAAGAGAGAGCATGCCATAACCCCAGAGTGATGCAGGTGAAGAGAGAGCATGCCATAACCCCAGAGTGATGCAGGTGAAGAGAGAGCAGGCTGAAGCCTCAGGTAAACATATGGTCAAACAGCGCTCCCTCTGCCTCTCAACAAAAACCTAGAAAACAACCACGCGTTGTAGAGCAAAGTATCATGTTGTTTTACCTTGTTTTTACCTACTTGATTCATTCATTTGTTTATCAGCTGATAACTTTACTCGTCAGTGTATGACTGACTATACAGTACATGGATGGGTTACAGGTATATGTACATTATGTACGGTGCTATTTTAAATGTTATCATTATCGCATAAGGTGATGTAGTAGGATCATGTTCTAGTTTGAAACATCTATTTCTTGTTTATCCGTCTGTTTCAATTGGTAAATGTGCTTATGCAGCAATGTGTTATACAATCAGTCATATAACGCAAGATTTTATTTCGGAATCTATTTGTTCAGATTCATCCTTCCTCTAGTGGCCTACCCGTTATGTACAGTATGTTTGTGTATTCCACTATCATACTGATCTGAGGAGTGTGGATATAATATTGGCTATAAAAACACTAACTCCGTCAGACTGTCTTCAGTTCATCTAAACCTGACCTGGACTGCATCCCAAATAGCACCCTATCCCCTATGCAGTGCACTTCTTTTGACCGTGTAGGGAGTACGGGGGACATTTTTGGGGATGTAGGCCTGGTCTCTCTCTAAGATTTAACACCAGAGACAAACATGGACTGAGTTTTTTTTTTCATCTTATAAAACAACCTCCAGCTATGAGCATAACAGATATTAGATACGTTATATTTTGGTCATATTTTGAGATGATGCCCGAATGATGATCCTCAATCTACCCAGGGGCAATAGCATGCGCTTGGCTTTCATATCTCTATTTCCACTTTCAATCAAGCGATACCAGAAAGTCACACTCGGCCAGTACCCTTAGGCCAGTGTTGGGCGAGAGGCGGGCTGCGAGTGCATGTATGTGTGTGTGTGTGTGGGCGTACGTGCGTGTGTGTGTGGGCGTATGTGCGTGTGTGTGTGTGCGTGTGTGGGCGTACGTGCGTGTGCGAGAGTGTGGGCGTACGTGCGTGTGCGTGTGTGTGTGGGCGTACGTGCGTGTGTGTGTGTGTGTGTGTGAGCGTACGTGCGTGTGTGTGTGTGTGGGCAACGTGCGTGTGTGTGTGTGCGTGTGTGGGCGTACGTGCATGTGCGCGTGTGGGCGTACGTGTGTATGCGTGTGTGGGCGTACGTGTGTGTGTGTGGGCGTACGTGCGTGTGTGGGCGTACGTGTGTGTGTGTGTGGGCGTACGTGTGTGTGTGTGGGCGTACGTGTGTGTGTGTGTATGTGTGTGTGTGGGCGTACATGCGTGTGTGTGTGGGCGTACGTGCGTGTGTGTGTGTGTGTGAGCGTACGTGCGTGTGCGTGTGTGGGCGTACGTGTGTGTGTGTGTGTGTGGGCGTACGTGCGTGTGTGTGTATGAGCGTACGTGCGTGTGCGCGTGTGGGCGTACGTGTGTGTGTGTGTGTGTGTGTGGGCGTACGTGTGTGTGCGTACGTGTGTGTGTGTGTGTGTGGGCGTACGTGCGTGTGTGTCGCTTTACAGATTGTCCGTCAAAGAGCAAAAGAACATGTGGAATTCAACGCTCAAGGACAAGAGAGCACTTTTGTTAGAAATCAATTACACTCCTCCATAACTTTACCTTGGTCTCTATATTCTTCATTGTCACATTTCCCTTTCATTTGTGGACAACGTGTGATGTTTTCTCACTGAGGAGTAACAGTACAGGGGTTTGGGAACCGGGAAGTGAAGGGAGAAAGAAGGAAGGAGATGTATTACCTTGAAGTTTGATTGGATGAATTATATGGTTCGGCATGACACTGTCAGTCAGAGTTGAATTGTGTTTTAAAATCGGGATATTTGCTTTGATTTCTATATCCTTTGACCGTTGTGTCCAGTTAGAAACATGGTCAAAACGACGACCGAGTTGGTGCTTCGACACCTTTTGCAAAGTTGACACAGTTTCTTTACCTTCATTCTGTCACTGTCACTGTCACGGTCACTGCACGTCTTCAGAGAGGAAGGCAGCTCATGGGAAATGGAAAGGTTGTAAAGTGATTCTATACGGACAGGTTGCGTACGTTAAATATCTTAGTGGAAAGCGAATGGCCATAGAGAAGATGTTAACCTGTTAACCTGTGTCAAGTGTGCTGAGATGACCGGAACACGTTAATGAACAAGCAGCCATAGTGTTCCACGAGATAAAGACTAACATGCTGAGACGTCACCTTTGGACTGTTGATGTATGTTATTATCCCATGTACTGTAATGAACAGGTCATTTCATGTCAAGGGGTTACGAGTTTTAACATGGGGGACAGGAGCGGTGAAATCAGATAGTTGAACGTTTTATGACCTGAGACAATGTGTGTTGTTTAAACTGACATGATGGAACTCTCTTGACAAGAAACATGTCACAGGACCATATAAGGATGACTGGTGGAGATTAGTACATTATATAATTGACAGCAATAAGGGAAAGGAAACACACTCTATTTACAGTCCAGTTTGACCTGTGACCAGTGACAGAACTGGCAAGGTGCTGCTGTACTCCCCTCCTTTCGACATCAGGTTTCTTGTTACCCGCATGTCATCGCGGCCCTCTGTCTGCGACCGACACTACAGTGTATCTATCCCATGAGTCTCTCTGGCAGCCCTGAACTCTCCATAGGACACATCCAGAGATCTCACTATTCATACATCAACACAACCCGGCAGAACAATCATCTTCCATCGCCCTTTTTTCTCTCTCTGTCATTGTGACCCAGCCCAACCATTCGGGGTTGGCGGCTAGTTCTCCCCGCTCCGCCGCCGCCACGCGCTAACGTGCACAGCATTGCATTCTTGACTAAACGTGCATAAAAACAAAGGAAACGGGCCCATACAATTTGCGTGGAGACGTGTGCAGCCAGCCAGCAAATAGATGTCATTCCCAAACCAAGGTTACTCACCATGGTACTGAGGCTGGAAGTGTAAGATTGATGTCGGCAGCACATGCTGTGCTGAGCTCTGCAGGCCACTTTAGGAATCTGAAGCACCACAGATCTGGCTAGACTTGACGGGGGGAATATAAAATATACTTAGTAATACGTCAACTGTCTTGTCAAGTTGGTCTAGACTTTGGTGGACTTGAACTTGATGAAGAAGTCGGTTTTTCGTGCAGCGATTGGCAAATGATACTAATGGTCTACCCTGTAGTGAAGTCATATAGGACCTTGGTGGTGTGCAGTATACTGTAGTGAAGTCATATAGGACCTTGGTGGTGTGCAGTATACTGTAGTGAAGTCGTATAGGACCTTGGTGGTGTACAGTATACTGTAGTGAAGTTGTATAGGACCTTGGTGGTGTGCAGTATACTGTAGTGAAGTTGTATAGGACCTTGGTGGTGTGCAGTATACTGTAGTGAAGTTGTATAGGACCTTGGTGGTGTGCAGTATACTGTAGTGAAGTCGTATAGGATCTTGGTAGTGTAGAGTATACTGTAGTGAAGTTGTATAGGACCTTGGTGGTGTGCAGTATACTGTAGTGAAGTTGTATAGGACCTTGGTGGTGTTCAGTATCCTCTAGTGAAGTTGTATAGGACCTTGGTGGTGTGCAGTATACTGTAGTGAAGTCGTATAGGATCTTGGTAGTGTACAGTATACTGTAGTGAAGTTGTATAGGACCTTGGTGGTGTGCAGTATACTGTAGTGAAGTCGTATAGGATCTTGGTAGTGTACAGTATACTGTAGTGAAGTTGTATAGGACCTTGGTGGTGTGCAGTATACTGTAGTGAAGTCGTATAGGATCTTGGTAGTGTACAGTATACTGTAGTGAAGTTGTATAGGATCTTGGTAGTGTGCAGTATACTGTAGTGAAGTTGTATAGGACCTTGGTAGTGTGCAGTATACTGTAGTGAAGTTGTATAGGATCTTGGTAGTGTGCAGTATACTGTAGTGAAGTCATATAGGACCTTGGTAGTGTGCAGTATACTGTAGTGAAGTTGTATAGGACCTTGGTAGTGTGCAGTATACTGTAGTGAAGTCGTATAGGACCTTGGTAGTGTGCAGTATACTGTAGTGAATTTGTATAGGACCTTGGTAGTGTGCAGTATACTGTAGTGAAGTTGTATAGGACCTTGGTGGTGTGCAGTATACTGTAGTGAAGTCGTATAGGATCTTGGTAGTGTAGAGTATACTGTAGTGAAGTTGTATAGGACCTTGGTGGTGTGCAGTATACTGTAGTGAAGTTGTATAGGACCTTGGTGGTGTGCAGTATACTGTAGTGAAGTCGTATAGGACCTTGGTAGTGTGCAGTATACTGTAGTGAAGTCGTATAGGACCTTGGTGGTGTGCAGTATACTGTAGTGAAGTCGTATAGGACCTTGGTAGTGTGCAGTATACTGTAGTGAAGTTGTATAGGACCTTGGTGGTGTGCAGTATACTGTAGTGAAGTTGTATAGGACCATGGTAGTGTACAGTATACTGTAGTGAAGTCGTATAGGACCTTGGTGGTGTGCAGTATACTGTAGTGAAGTCATATAGGACCTTGGTAGTGTGCAGTATACTGTAGTGAAGTCATATAGGATCTTGGTGGCGTGCATAATACTGTAGTGAAGATGTATAGGACCTTGGTGGTGTGCAGTATACTGTAGTGAAGTTGTATAGGATCTTGGTGGTGTGCAGTATACTGTAGTGAAGTTATATAGGACCTTGGTGGTGTGCAGTATACTGTAGTGAAGTCATATAGGACCTTGGTGGTGTGCAGTATACTGTAGTGAAGTCGTGTAGGACCTTGGTGGTGTGCAGTATACTGTAGTGAAGTCGTATAGGACCTTGGTAGTGTACAGTATACTGTAGTGAAGTCGTATAGGACCGTGGTAGTGTGCAGTATACTGTAGTGAAGTCGTATAGGACCTTGGTGGTGTGCAGTATACTGTAGTGAAGTCGTGTAGGACCTTGGTGGTGTGCAGTATACTGTAGTGAAGTCGTATAGGACCTTGGTAGTGTACAGTATACTGTAGTGAAGTCGTATAGGACCGTGGTAGTGTGCAGTATACTGTAGTGAAGTCGTATAG
Organism: Oncorhynchus kisutch; assembly: GCF_002021735.2. Classification (NCBI taxonomy): domain Eukaryota; kingdom Metazoa; phylum Chordata; class Actinopteri; order Salmoniformes; family Salmonidae; genus Oncorhynchus; species Oncorhynchus kisutch. The sequence continues at coordinate 71,199,649 of NC_034174.2, read as the reverse complement.
GACCTTGGTGGTGTGCAGTATACTGTAGGGAAGTCGTATAGGACCTTGGTAGTGTACAGTATACTGTAGTGAAGTCGTATAGGACCTTGGTAGTGTGCAGTATACTCTAGTGAAGTCGTATAGGACCTTGGTGGTGTGCAGTATACTGTAGTGAATTCATATAGGACCTTGGTAGTGTGCAGTATACTGTAGTGAAGTCGTATAGGATCTTGGTGGTGTACTGTATACTGTAGTGAAGTCAAATAGGATCTTGGTGGTGTACTGTATGTAGAGTAATAGTATGTATTTAGAATAGACTGCATAGTGAGCCGGGAGCCAGTCTAATATCTCCCTGTGCAGGGCTGAGCCAGGCAAGCCGGCCGAGGAGACGATGATGGATCTCAGTGTGCCATGGCTCTATAATAGCGGGACAGGGCAGCATCGGGGTGAAGGACACTGCTAGCCCCCTCGCCCCTACCCCCTAATCAGATGCAGATCATGCTAAAAGCAGCACAGCAGAGGAGCGAATCCCCCTTTCTTAAAGCCCCCAGACCCCTCTATCCTTCTCCTGCTTCCACCTCCCTCCATCCCTATATTTCCCCTTCTCCAATGCCCATCGCTCTCTCTTTCTTCTGATTGTCTTAGCGAGCCACCCGAGAGGTTTAGTGAACCAAGGAGTTGGATGCTGCTAGTCTTTACCACCAAAGATCATACAGGATAAGTGCAGAAGCCTCTCAAGGCTTGTTGATAAAGTATTGATTTCTCTACAGCGAGAGAAAAAGAGAGAGAGTTTACAAAACCTTCTAGGCAGTGACCTCTTGAGACCTGGTGGTGTGTGTGTGAGAGAGAGAAAGAGTGTGTGGAAGACACAAGGGGTAAAATTAAAAAGATGGGGGATGAGCAGACTGAGGAAGGGGGGAAGGTAGAACAGGAATTGATTGCGGGCAAATTCAGCCGTTAATTGAATGGACCGATCAATGATGGTTGAGGGGAGAATTTGGGGTAAGTGAACAAGGAGGTGACAATGGCTTCAGGCTGAGACTCACAGCATTGGCTAAGGACGAGTTGCACAGACACAATCCAAATCAAAGCAGATTTTAAAGCAGGAGCAGCGAAATGCTTGTGTTTCTAGCTCCAGCAATGCAGCAAATGTCTAACAGTACAATACTAAAACACAAATAATATCTCCCTAAACCAGCACCCAACTAACACTCTCTCTCACACACCATTCCCTTTGATACCTTGGTCTTTGTACGTCAAGCATCAGAAGAGGCGCGAGAGGACAACCCTGTCTTACCCCTCGACCTAGACGCTTTCTTCCTGTCCTCTTAAAAAGAGAACAATGCATGTGTAGCTGCGGCTAGGTCTAGTTCCAGGGTGACTGACACCAGACAATGTCATTTCCCCCAGGGGTCAGGGGGGCCAGAGAGGGGGCTAGAGGGGCCCGGCCAGCCCAGATAGACACATAGCGCCCAGCTTTCAGTTTTCAAGTCCAGTCTGACAAGTTTAAGCCCTTCATTCATGGTTCTGCACTTTTCATCTTTATCCCACCTTCTCTTCTCGTTTTCCTCCCATGTCACGGTGTTGACCCTGGCCTTGGCCTGAAGCATCTGTGGCTAATGGAGAGGTAGAGGGGTTAGAGGGTTCAAAGTTGAGGGTTGAAGGTGTTGGGTGAAGGGTGGAGGGAAGAGCACCTTAAAAGAGGGGAAAGAGGGCTCATTTGAAAGGGTTCACTTTTTCATTTTGGAGGGTTCACTTTTGCCCATGTCTGATCGACAGGGCCCCACCTTTCGCTCAAGAGTGTCAAAAAGACTCCTCAAGTATTTAAATGACCAAAGATGTGATGTTTGGTGCTTTCAGAGTAACATGTCAAAAGCATGGGTAAATCACGATTCCAGAGCCCCTTTTCTCTTAGAAAACATGCTTACTGTATATCTAACAGTAGCAGCCTAGCTGTGCATGATCTTGTACGCCAATGTTTTGACATTTTCCAGGCTTTGACGACAGTTAAAGAGGGAGGGAGGGGTGGAGAGACTCAGAGGAAGGGAGGGATGGAGAGACGCAGAGGAAGGGATGGGAGGGAGGGCAGCAGAACAGCTCGTTCTATTCTCTCCTACCTTGTTGTCAGGAAATCTAATTTGTACCCTGGTGGGACAGAGCCACCTGGTAACGTATGCAGCATGCAAATAGGGCCTCGCTCTCCACTCTCTCTCTCTCTTTCTCTCTCTCTCTCTCTCTCTCTCTCTCTCTCTCTCTCTCTCTCTCTCTCTCTCTCTCTCTCTCTCTCTCTCTCTCTATGTCTCTCTCACCCTCTCTCTCTCTCTCTCTCTCTCTCTCTCTCTCATATATTCCGGAGCAGGGAAAAGATTGCCCCCCGAGAATGAATGACATCATTCCTTTGCACCTCCGGACGTTCCCAGTTCTTGGACTGCCGGGATATTACTCCCACCTTTGACATAGAGAGATGGTGTTGGTTCTACGTAGACACGTTGGGCTTCTATCTGTCACTCATCTCTCAAATAATGGGTCTGGCTCATAATCAGAATGCCATGTCAGGTAAAGAAAGCTTAAAAAGCAAAACACGTGTTGTAGTTGAGAATAGATGACAAAGAAGAAGATCTGGACTTGTTATATTGTACTGTGGACTCTACTTCCATGGAAAACAGGTGTGTGTGTGTGTGTGTGTGTGTGTGTGTGTGTGTGTGTGTGTGTGTGTGTGTGTGTGTGTTCGGCAGTGGACAAGAGGAGGAAGCCAGAAAGCCGTTTGGCTCTCGCCCGAACCAAAGCTGCCGCGGTACAGCACCCTTCATTTGGAGCCGTGCATATCACATATCTCAAACGGAATGCATCAATATGTCATCAAAGAAAGCGCTATCTGTCCATCAACGCGGTGGCTTCATCTAGGTGACCCTCTCATATCGCTCCGATTCATCCCTCCACTCTCAGTGTAAGGACAGCAGGGGCCCCTACTTCAAGGCCAAAGAAGGCCAGCAATAGCTAGTCCTGTCCTATCCTGTTTCAAGACCCTCATATCCACATCTGGTTAATGCATACATCCTCTATGAGGTCATGAGGTGGGAATGTGACATGAATGAGGCGTTGGGGGTAGTTCTGGACTGGGGGTTAGCGCTAGCGGCTAAATGCTAACATCTAAACAACTAACGGCTACATTACAGAGAGGGGAATAGTCTTTTAGCGCTAACAGCTAATAGCTAGCAAAGAAAGGGCACATTCTAGCTAGCAATTCTCCCCTCCTTCATTAGCACATTATGTCATCCCTCCCTGGAGAAACATAAGGTGCTTTGAGCTAAAGACACTGTGTGTTTCACCCCTCCAGTCAGGCCTTCCTACAGCCTCTCCAGGTTTAGTTAACATTGAGACGTTATGGGGTCTAGCTGCTCGGGGGGGGGGGGGGGGTGGATCCCTGTGGATCCCTGTGGAAGGTATCAGTGTCCATGTGATACGCTCTGGTCCAGAGAGAGAGAACAGCCAAGATCAACACAGAGGGTTTAGTGCTTAGGACCCAGAGAGGAAATGACAACCTACAGCCACTAGATCTTAGACATTTCCAGGTATTTAGAGCAATTAATCTGTTGAATTCCTTAATGACAATATTATGGCTTTTTGGCTGAGCTGTGTCTGTGTGCCGCTGCGCTCTGCTCGGTTCTCCTCCTCTCTCTCCCTCTCTAGGCTTATAGCGTAGAGCGTTGGGACAGTAACCGAACAGTTGCCTGTTAGAATCCCTCCGCAGGCTAAGTGGGAAAAAACTGCCGTTCTGCCCTTGAGCAAGGCACTTAACTTCCACAACAACTGATTCAGAGGGGTTGGGGTTAATGCATTCAGTTGTGCAAGTGACTAGGTATCCCCTTCCCTCTCTCTCTCTTCCACAGAGGTTGTGTGTCTGTCTCACAGCCCACACACACACAAACACACACACTGATGTGACGATTTACTCAAGTGACTGTTCTGTACTGTGACACACTGCCACATACTGGTCTCCAGGGGTGCTGCGAGTCTCAGAATAAAGAACTGATCATTGTCAGTCCATCTCTCAATGTTTTCTCTCTCCTTTTATGAAGGAAAGAAAACCATAGCATTCATGATCCATTTCAAGAATTCAAAACACCTTACAACAACATAGAACATCTAACACATCTGCTCTTAGGGGGTTTTCT
>NC_034174.2:71190330-71195395 GCF_002021735.2 Oncorhynchus kisutch | reverse complement strand
GAGAGAGAGAGAGAGAGGCGAGAGAGGGAGAGAGAGGAGAGAGGAGAGAGAGGACGAGGAGAGAGAGAGAGAGAGGAGAGAGAGGAGAGAGAGCAGCGAGAAAGAGTGTGTTTCCTCCTGCCTCGATGTGACACAGGGACAGATGGTGACCACACTGCACGGCCGCCCGGCGACAGCAGCACATACGATAGCTGTGAACCAGAGAAAGATGGCTGATGGCTCACACACCCGGAACACCTCTGTTGACACCTCTCAGGCCCAGAGCTGGAACTTGACACTGATACTCCTCTATAGTTGCTCTATGATAGTGATAGTACCACAGGAGGCTGCTGAGGGGAGGACGGTTCATAATAATGTCTGGAACGGCGTGAATGGAACGGCATCATGGAACACATGGAAGGAAAAGTGATTCCTAGTCAGTTGGGCAACTGAATGCATTCAACCGAAATGTGTCTTTCACATTTAACCCAATCCCTCTGAATCAGAGAGGTGCAGGGGCTGCCGGTGTTTTGGGGGGGTTCATTTCTTTGCTCAAGGGCTGAACGGCAGATTTTTCCACCTTGCCGGCTCAGGGATTCAAACCAGCGACCTCTCGGTTAATGGCCCAGCACTGTTAACCGCTAGACTTCCATGTGAAACCACGTGTTTGATGTATTTGATACAATTCGACCTATTCCACTCCAGCCTTTACCACAAGCCCGTCCTCCCCAATTAAGGTGCCACCAGCCTCCTGTGGATAGTGCTCTGCTTTTGGGATCTGAGACTGAGAGTTCTGTAGCTGTGCATGAAGTTGAGGGGAGAAGTAGGCTGTGTTATAGTATAGCTTGAATAAGGATTCTTTCTAGTTGTGTCTGATCAACATGATGATTTTTTAAAGACCATTTGACCTACTGTACTAAGGACTTCAGCCCCAACAATGTTCTGCTGTCGTTTTGAATGGAATGCAAAACATCTCTCCTTCACTCTCTTTTTTCTGCATTTCTATTTCTTTGTGGCCTCTCTCGTTCTTTCTCGTCAATAACTTATTTCACTCAAAACTCTCTCCATCCCCCTCTCTCCCTCTGTCTTTAATTCCCCCTTTATCTCATTCTACTTTCCCTCCATCATCACCAGGTCTGTCTATCCTCTCTGAATGGGCCAGCTTGTCGTTTAATATGCACAGCCCATTCTTGGTCTCTCCATTACTGTTCTTCGTCTCCTCCGGCTGCCCCCTTCTTTTCTCCTGGCCAGACAATGGCCACCGCCACCGCACCGCGACAGAGGAGCACGCTGGTCATGTTGCATTTGCCACCCCGCGCTATCTCTCTATCCCGTCCCCTTTTTACGCCCGCCTCGCCCCCCTGTCCCTCTTTCAGTGGGATTCCTAATACTGTTACAGGGGGAGAAAAGGCATAAGGGAACCTGAGTAGTGTTCAATAACGCTCTGAGGGAGAGAGACGCAGCTATGTACATACTATTAGCATAATTATAGCCTGGGAGAGAGAGAGCAAGAGAGAGAGAGAAAGAGAGAGAGAGCAAGAGAGAGAGAGAGAGAGAGCAAGAGAGCGAGCAAGAGAGAGCGAGCAGAGAGAGAGAGAGAGAGAGAGAGAGAAAGAGAGAGAGAAGAGAGAGAGAGCGAGAAAGAAAGAGATTGAGAGAGAGACAGGGAGAGAGAGAGAGCGAGAGAGAGAGAGCGAGAGAGCGAGCGAGAGAGAGAGAGAGAGAGAGAGAGAGACAGGGAGAGCGAGAGAGAGCGAGAGAGAGAGACAGGGAGTGCGAGAGAGAGAGATTGAGAGAGAGACAGGGAGAGCGAGAGAGAGAGAGAATGAGAGAGAGACAGGGAGAGCGAGAGAGAGGTAGAGAGAGAGAGAGAGAGAGCAAGAGAGAGAGAGAGAGCGAGAGAGAGAGAGAGAGATTGAGAGAGACAGGGAGAGCGACGAGAGAGCGAGATAGAGACAGGGAGAGCGAGAGAGAGAGAGAGAGAGAGAGCAAGAGAGAGAGAGCGAGAGAGAGAGATCCTCTGGGGTGTTTTGTAATGTGACACAGGCTACTGTCTGTGTATCCACTGTTCCTCCCTCATGCTGGTAAAGAAAACAGGTTGAACAGCCCTACAAGAACGATCATAGGCCCACCTCATCTAGGAGGGCTCATGTACATTTGGCTCGGCAGCGGTCTGCTCGTGGGTGGCAATCCCTTGTTCCCGGCGCCTCCGTTCCATGACTTTGAACTTGAACTTGAACCTCAGGGTTGAATATAGCTCCCCCTGGGCCTGGGGGTTTGTCAATGCAGGGTATGTAGAGATGCTGTGGGTGTTGTTTTCTGGATCAGTTGTTGTATGATGTTACTTCCCTCCCGCTGCATTGATAACGATCATTTGCAATCCTACAATCAATAGTTTAGTGAAGGTCAGTGCTTTTACAATGAGATGATTAGTTCCATGAGTGTTTTTTGAAATACGGTACAAATCTTGAATCGTCGAGATGTTAAACCAAATCAGATACTGGAACAACACATTGTGGGGTAACACTTTATTTGGATAGTCCATCTGTAGATGCTCTACAGACTATCAGTTACATTTCAACTATCTACTAACCCTAACCCTAGCCCTAACCTTAACCCCTATCCTAGCCCTAACCTTAACCCTTATCCTAGCCCTAACCTTAACCCTTACCCTAACCCTAACCTTAACCCTGGCCCTAACCTTAACCCTTATCCTAGCCCTATACTTAACCCTTATCTTAACCCTTACCCTAGCCCTAACCTTAACCCTTACTCTAGCCCTAACCTTAACCCTTATCTTAGCCCTATCCTTAACCCTTACCCTAGCCTTAACCCTTACCCTAGCCCTAACCTTAACCCTTACCCTAGACCTATCCTTAACCCTTACCCTAGCCCTAACCTTAACCCTTACCCTAACCTTAACCCTAGCCCTAACCTTAACCCTTATCCTAGCCCTATCCTTAACCCTTATCTTAACCCTAACCTTAACCCTTACCCTAGCCCTAGCCCTAACCTTAACCCTTACCCTAGCCCTAAACGTAACCCTTACCCTAGCCCTAACCTTGACCCTTACCCTAGCCCTAACCTTAACCCTTACCCTAGCCCTAACCCTTGCACTAGCCCTAACCTTAACCCTTACCCCAGCCCTAACCTTAACCCTTACCCCAGCCCTAACCTTAACCCTTACCCTAGCCCTAAACGTAACCCTTACCCCTAACCGTAACCGTACTAAGCAGTTGTTTATGAACAGAGGGTCATACTAGCAACAAACTATCTATAGACCATCTGCAGATGGAATATCAGGACTCTCCAAATAAAGTGTGACCAAGTGTGTTTGAAAACACCACCGTAGTCAAATCATAGACAAATCGTAGTTGATGCAAGGCACACACACATTACACGATCCCAGGACTCTATATCATGACAAAGCCTTTATGTCTTCGCTCATGACCGTACAATACCTCAGACGACTCACGTAAAGAGATGTTCCACCGCGGCCATATCATATTTCCCAGCAGAAATATCATCACAAAGGTACATCCTCACACGGTGTCCTTATTCAGTAACACTGCTAGCAGTGTCAGTCCACCAGGCACCCATTTTAGGAGTGGCTTTAAAGCACAGTATCCCATGCATAATAAGCAAGGCGGCCTCCATGGCTGGCTGGTGAGCAATTTGCCTCCTAGATTGCCTGGCCCCGAGGCCTTGGTGCTATGTTTATGTATGAGCCCCTGCTTCATATGTATCGGCCCTGAATCGCTTTCCCCTCGCAACACACACACACACACACACACACACACACGCATGTTTTCCACCACCCCACTGATGACACACACACACACACCCTGAAACACGCAGACACTCTGAAACCCATCACACACACCCAGATGCAGCATTAAGAGTGATGACCTGCAGAAGAGGTGACAGCGTTCCGGCAGATGACTCTCATGCTCAATACAAATAGAAAGGTAGTTTACATGTGTTGCTGCTGCTGCTGCTTACCGTAGCTTCCTGCTCTCTGCAGAGAGAGGGGAGATGTATTAGGTACATGGTGTCAGTGATGGGGTGTCTCTCCCCCCTAACGTTCCCCCCTAACGTTCCGTCTTATACATGATACTTTTTGATGGTTTTCATGTCCGATTATCAAAATAGATGCATATCCCAAAATTGTAATTATACAATTGGTGTTCAAAACATTAGTTAAAATATTCTGGAACATTCTGGATTTTGATGGAATGTCCAGTCTCATGCTGAGACAAGATTAAGAGAGTGAATAAATGAGAGATGAGGTTGAGTTCATTAACCCCATCCTTCTCTCTCACTCCTTCTTCTGTTCTGTCTCCCCCTCTCTCTCTCTCCCTCTCTCTCTCTCTCTCTCTCTCTCTCTCTCTCTCTCTCTCTGTCTGTCTGTTTCTACTTCTTTCTCTCTCTCTCTCTCTCCCTCTCTCTTTCTCTCTGTCTGTCTGTTTCTACTTCTTTCTCTCTCTCTCTCTCTCTCTCTCTATTTAAAGACATCCTTAACATATTTGACTTCATAAGAAACACTTTGACTTGACTAAACACCATTTTGATCTCTGAGTAAAACATCAAAGACAAGTCATCTCGACAACATGGCCTCCCCATCTCCATGTCTAGCTGAAGAGAAAACAATCTCCCCAAATCCCAAATGTAATATGTGACAGCAGGGTTTCACAAAAACAATATTAGTTTGAAGGCAACTGATCCCTCGCAGACACAAAATGGCCTCCATTAGAAGCCGAGCAGAGTAGCGTGGTCCTCTGAGGGTCCGTGGCTCAGTGTCAGTGGTGGAGGACCCGTCTTATCTTTCATTAAGAGAGCGCAGCAGGGTGGATTTAGCAGCCAGTGTGTATGTGTGTGTGTGTGTGTGTGTGTGTGTGTGTGTGTGTGTGTGTGTGTGTGTGTGTGTGTGTGCCAGGCTCCCCGCCTTCCAAAAAGATTGCGTTTAAAAAATAATTTCCCACATATCAAAACTCATCTTTAATTCTGCTATTGGAAGCTGTGGAGGCTGGATCCATGGGGGAAAGCTTAGCCCCTTTTCTACAAATGCTTAAATTGACCAGCAGGC
>NC_034174.2:71122830-71185330 GCF_002021735.2 Oncorhynchus kisutch | reverse complement strand
TTTAGTAACCTTCATTAATCTAACGGAATCGTACGATTTATCTCTCTCCTGAGTGTTTTCCGGCATTATAGACAATGAGCCCAATGACAGTGCATATATGGTTGAGACAACACACTTTTGGCTTCATCTCATTTCTATAGCGATATGTCTTAAACAAATGCTTTCAGTCTATATCTTATCTAGCTAATCCTTCACTTCCAGAGTGTTAATTACAATTTAATAAATCCAGATTACAAGTGAATTAACATGTAATAAATATATGAATAAAGTAGCTGTCACATTCCATAGCACTGTACAGTCTATGAAATATTGCACCAAATCCCTGTGTAACCAATCAACATTCTGAGAGCATTCAGCCATACAGCGCTCCGTACTCCTTTCAGAGACAATAACACATGTCATCTATTTCCCCCCTTTTATCCTGCTCATCCACTATGGGATTCTCATGCAGACTTAGATCCAGCTCTATCAATCCATCTTCCCTAGTGCTGTGTGTGTGTGTGTGTGTGTGTGTGTGTGTGTGTGTGTGTGTGTGTGTGTGTGTGTGTGTGTGTGTGTGTGTGTGTGTGTGTGTGTGTTGTGTGTGTGTGTGAGACTCGGGACTAGTGATCTATTGGTAACCTCTGAGTCTGAGGAGACAGACAGCAGGCTGATGAAAACCTCCAGAGCAGACAGACAGACCAGAGAGAGGGATGACTGTGGATTAAACTGAGAGATAGTGAGTGTGACTGATGGGACGGGAGGACCAGGTGTGCGTGAGGGGTGGGGATGGGTGCAGGAGGGGTGGTGGAGGTGATGTGTCTGTCTGTGTGTTTGCTTTGACAGAGCATTTGCTTGTGTGTGTGTGTGTGTGTGTGTGTGTGTGTGTGTGTGTGTGTGTGTGTGTGTGTGTGTGTGTGTGTGTGTGTGTGTGTGTGTGTGTGTGTGTGTGTGTGTGTAAACATGCGTGTGTGCGTACAGGCATGTGAGTGTGTATGTGCACATGGATGTGCATGTGTCCTGCTCTGTGTCTGACCTGGTGGCTGAGAGGGGGGAAACTCCGGCTGATTAATGTGCCTGTCGGCTCTCCCACGATGGCACGCCTCCAAACAAAATTTGGCCACCGAACGCTCCCAGGGTCAAGTGCAGGGAATGGAGACATTATGGAGGGCCTGAGCACCACTAGATAGGTTAGAGAGTGTCTGAGCTCTGCTAGATAGGTTAGAGAGGGCCTGAGAACCGCTAGATAGGTTAGAGAGGGTCTGGGTACCACTAGATAGGTTAAAGAGGGCCTGAGTACCACTAGATAGGATAGAGAGGGTCTGAGAACCGCTAGATAGGTTAGAGAGGGTCTGAGCTCTGCTAGATAGGTTAGAGAGGGCCTGAGTACCACTAGATAGGTTAGAGAGGGCCTGAGTACCACTACATAGGTTAGAGAGGGCCTGAGTACCACTAGATATGTTAGTGAGAGTCTGAGTACCACTAGATAGGTTAAAGAGGGCCTGAGTACCACTAGATAGGATGGAGAGGGTCTGTGAACCGCTAGATAGGTTAGAGAGGGTCTGAGCACTGCTAGATAGGATAGAGAGGGTCTGAGAACTGCTAGATAGGTTAGAGAGGGTCTGAGAACTGCTAGATAGGTTAGAGAGGGTCTGAGAACTGCTAGATAGGTTAGAGAGGGTCTGAGCACCGCTAGACAGGATAGAGAGGGCTTGAGCACCACTTGATAGGTTAGAGAGGGTCTGAGAATTGCTAGATAGGTTAGAGATGGCCTGAGTACCACTAGATAGGTTAGAGAGGGTCTGACCACCACTAGATATGTTGGAGAGGGTTTGAGCACTGCTAGATAGGTTAGAGAGGGCCTGAGCACCACTAGATCATTTAGAGAGGGTCTGAGCACCGCTAGATATGTTAGAGAGGGTATGAGTACCACTAGATATGTTAGAGAGGGCCTGATTACCGCTAGATAGGTTAGAGAGGGTCTGAGCACCACTAGATATGTTAGAGAGGGCCTGAACACCGCTAGATAGGTTAGAGAGGGTCTGAACACCGCTAGATAGGTTAGAGAGGGCCTGAACACCGCTAGATAGGTTAGAGAGGGCCTGAGTACCGCTAGATAGGTTAGAGAGGGTCTGAGCACCACTAGATAGGTTAGAGAGGGCCTGAACACCACTAGATAGGTTAGAGAGGACCTGAACACCGCTAGATAGGTTAGAGAGGACCTGAGTAGCACTAGATAGGTTAGAGAGGGCCTGAACACCGCTAGATAGGTTAGAGAGGGTCTGAGTACTACTAGATAGGTTAGAGAGGGTCTGAGCACCACTAGATATGTTAGAGAGGGCCTGAACACCGCTAGATAGGTTAGAGAGGGCCTGAGCACCACTAGATCATTTAGAGAGGGTCTGAGCACCGCTAGATAGGTTAGAGAGGGTATGAGTACCACTAGATATGTTAGAGAGGGCCTGATTACCGCTAGATAGGTTAGAGAGGGTCTGAGCACCACTAGATATGTTAGAGAGGGCCTGAACACCGCTAGATAGGTTAGAGAGGGTCTGAACACCGCTAGATAGGTTAGAGAGGGCCTGAGTACCACTAGATAGGTTAGAGAGGGCCTGAGTACCACTAGATAGGTTAGAGAGGGCCTGAGTACCACTAGATATGTTAGAGAGTGCCTGAGTACCGCTAGATAGGTTAGAGAGGGTCTGAGCACCACTAGATATGTTAGAGAGGGCCTGAGTACTGCTAGATAGATTAGAAATGGTCTGAGCACCACTAGATAGGTTAGAGAGGGCCTGAACACCGCTAGATAGGTTAGAGAGGACCTGAGTAGCACTAGATAGGTTAGAGAGGGCCTGAACACCACTAGATATGTTAGAGAGGACCTGAACACCGCTAGATAGGTTAGAGAGGGCCTGAGCACCACTAGATCATTTAGAGAGGGTCTGAGCACCGCTAGATAGGTTAGAGAGGGTATGAGTACCACTAGATAGGTTAGAGAGGACCTGAACACCGCTAGATAGGTTAGAGAGGGCCTGAACACCGCTAGATAGGTTAGAGAGGGCCTGAGTACCACTAGATAGGTTAGAGAGGGCCTGAGTACCACTAGATAGGTTAGAGAGGGCCTGAGTACCACTAGATATGTTAGAGAGTGCCTGAGTACCACTAGATAGGTTAGAGAGGGTCTGAACACCACAGTATATGTTAGAGAGGACCTGAGTACCACTAGATAGGTTAGAGAGGGTCTGAACACCACAATATATGTTAGAGAGGACCTGAGTACCACTAGATAGGTTAGAGAGGGCCTGAGTACCACTAGATAGGTTAGAGAGGGTCTGAACACCACAGTATATGTTAGAGAGGACCTAAGTACCTTGATGTTGATTCCCTGTGAACCCTTTTCTGGAGATTTTAGTCTTTAGGAAACAAAAGTCCTTAAAGGAAAAGAAACCACAGTAGGAACACAGCATGTCAGGGTAGATAATGCTGTTTATTCCACGGATAGGTATGGCTGATATTTTGTTTGTTATGTGTTTATTTGTCTTCTCACTGATTGTGTTACATGTTACTTTGGTTAAAGTCCTTGCAACAATGAACGCTGCCTCCGGTAATGCGGTCTCCAGTTTGTTCAGGGTCCAATTAAGATATTTTTTGTGTCGGTTTGGGGTGGGATGTACACTACCATGGCAATTATCCCTGAGAACTATCTCGGAAGGTAAAAACAGGTGGCATTTGAGCTTCCTTCAGAGAAGCTGAAATGGTCAAACCACACGGACACCCTGGTGAAGAAGGCACAACATCGACTCTTCAACCTCAGGACTTGTCCCCAAGGGCCCTCACAGAGCACCATTGAGAGCATACTACGGCTACTCCACCGCTGAGGAACGCATGGCGCTACAGAGGGCGATACGCGCAGCCGAACGCACCGCTGGGTGCACACTGTCTGCCCTCCAGGACACATACACCACCAGGTGTTGCAGGAAGGCCAAGAAGATCATCAGTGGCCCCAGCCTCCCGAACCAAGCCTTTTTCTCCCCGCTTTAATCACTCAGACTTGGGCATCATGGCGAAAACTGGAAGACTGGCCAATAGTTTCTACCCCCAGACCTTCAGGCTGCTGAATAGCCACCACTAGTCAGCTACCTACTACACCCTCCCTCCTGCTACTCCCCCTATGCCCCCCCCCCCCCCACACCCCCTCACCTGACTTTTACTCTGCCCCCATCCCAAGGACATTCATCACTAGCAGTTGTTAATATGTATATTATTTTATTTCTATTGTTTTATTTAACTTGGTCCCCACAATGGGGACCCCGCTCAATAGTAATTTAGTCTGCCTGCTACTCCCCCTATGTTCATCCTCTCAACAGTCTTTAGTTAGTCTGCTGCTCACCCTATGTTCACCCTCCACCCGGTCAACAGTCTTTAGTCAGCCTGCTACTCCCCCTATGTTCGTCCTCCACCCCCTCAACAGTCTTTAGTCAGTCTGCTGCTCCCCCTGTTCATCCTCCACCCGGTCAACAGTCTTTAGTCAGTCTGCTGCTCCACCTATATTCATCCTCCACCCCCTCAACAGTCTTTAGTCAGTCTGCTGCTCCCCCTATGTTCATCCTCCACCCGGTCAACAGTCTTTAGTCAGTCTGCTGCTCCACCTATATTCATCCTCCACCCCCTCAACAGTCTTTAGTCAGCCTGCTGCTCCCCCTGTTCATCCTCCACCCGGTCAACAGTCTTTAGTCAGTCTGCTGCTTCACCTATGTTCACCCCCTCAACAGTCTTTAGTCAGTCTGCTGCTCCCCCTATGTTCATCCTCCACCCCCTCAACAGTCTTTAGTCAGTCTGCTGCTCCACCTATATTCATCCTCCACCCCCTCAACAGTCTTTAGTCAGCCTGCTACTCTCCCTATGTTCACCCCCTCAACAGTCTTTAGTCAGTCTGCTGCTCCCCCTATGTTCATCCTCCACCCCCTTAACAGTCTTTAGTCAGCCTGCTACTCTCCCTATGTTCACCCCCTCAACAGTCTTTAGTCAGTCTGCTGCTCCCCCTATGTTCATCCTCCACCCCCTCAACAGTCTTTAGTCAGCCTGCTACTCTCCCTATGTTCACCCCCTCAACAGTCTTTAGTCAGTCTGCTGCTCCCCCTATGTTCATCCTCCACCCCCTTAACAGTCTTTAGTCAGCCTGCTACTCTCCCTATGTTCACCCCCTCAACAGTCTTTAGTCAGTCTGCTGCTCCCCCTATGTTCATCCTCCACCCCCTCAACAGTCTTTAGTCAGTCTGCTGCTCCACCTATATTCATCCTCCACCCCCTCAACAGTCTTTAGTCATTCTGCTGCTCACCCTATGTTCATCCTCCACCCCCTCAACAGTCTTTAGTCAGCCTGCTGCTCACCCTATGTTCATCCTCCACCCCCTCAACAGTCTTTAGTCAGCCTGCTGCTCCCCCTATGTTCATCCTCCACCCCCTCAACACTCTTTTGTCAGCCTGCTACTCTCCCTATGTTCACCCCCTCAACAGTCTTTAGTCAGCCTGCTACTCTCCCTATGTTCACCTCCTCAACAGTCTTTAGTCAGCCTGCTACTCTCCCTATGTTCACCCCCTCAACAGTCTTTAGTCAGCCTGCTACTCTCCCTATGTTCACCCCCTCAACAGTCTTTAGTCAGCCTGCTGCTCCCCCTTTGTTCACCCCCTCAACAGTCTTTAGTCAGCCTGCTACTCTCCCTATGTTCACCCCCTCAACAGTCTTTAGTCAGCCTGCTGCTCCCCCTATGTTCACCCCCTCAACAGTCTTTAGTCAGCCTGCTACTCTCCCTATGTTCACCCCCTCAACAGTCTTTAGTCAGCCTGATGCTCCCCCTATGTTCACCCCCTCAACAGTCTTTAGTCAGCCTGCTGCTCCCCCTATGTTCACCCCCTCAACAGTCTTTAGTCAGCCTGCTGCTCCCCCTATGTTCACCCCCTCAACAGTCTTTAGTCAGCCTGCTGCTCCCCCTGTTCATCCTCCACCCCATCAACAGTCTTTAGTCAGCCTGCTGCTCCCCTTATGTTCACCCCCTCAACAGTCTTTAGTCAGCCTGCTGCTCCCCCTATGTTCACCCCCTCAACAGTCTTTAGTCAGCCTGCTGCTCTCCCTATGTTCACCCCCTCAACAGTCTTTAGTCAGCCTGCTGCTCCCCCTATGTTCACCCCCTCAACAGTCTTTAGTCAGCCTGCTACTCTCCCTATGTTCACCCCCTCAACAGTCTTTAGTCAGCCTGCTGCTCCCCCTATGTTCACCCCCTCAACAGTCTTTAGTCAGCCTGCTGCTCCCCCTATGTTCACCCCCTCAACAGTCTTTAGTCAGCCTGCTGCTCCCCCTGTTCAGCCTCCACCCCATCAACAGTCTTTAGTGAGCCTGCTACTCTCCCTATGTTCACCCCTCAACAGTCTTTAGTCAGCCTGCTGCCCCCCTGTTCATCCTCCACCCCATCAACAGTCTTTAGTCAGCCTGCTACTCTCCCTATGTTCACCCCCTCAACAGTCTTTAGTCAGCCTGCTGCTCCCCCTATGTTCACCCCCTCAACAGTCTTTAGTCAGCCTGCTGCTCCCCCTGTTCATCCTCCACCCCCTCAACAGTCTTTAGTCAGCCTGCTACTCTCCCTATGTTCATCCTCCACCCCCTCAACAGTCTTTAGTCAGTCTGCTGCTCCCCCTATGTTCACCCCTCAACAGTCTTTAGTCAGCCTGCTACTCTCCCTATGTTCATCCTCCACCCCCTCAACAGTCTTTAGTCAGCCTGCTGCTCCCCCTATGTTCACCCCTCAACAGTCTTTAGTCAGTCTGCTACTCTCCCTATGTTCACCCCCTCAACAGTCTTTAGTCAGCCTGCTACTCTCCCTATGTTCACCCCCTCAACAGTCTTTAGTCAGCCTGCTACTCTCCCTATGTTCACCCCCTCAACAGTCTTTAGTCAGCCTGCTGCCCCCCTGTTCAGCCTCCACCCCATCAACAGTCTTTAGTCAGCCTGCTACTCTCCCTATGTTCACCCCCTCAACAGTCTTTAGTCAGTCTGCTGCTCCCCCTGTTCATCCTCCACCCGGTCAACAGTCTTTATTCTGCCTCAATGGACATGTATTTATTCATCACTGCTACAGTTTTTGTTATAAATATAGTGGTATGTTTCTATTGCTGTTGTTTTTTTGTTAGCAGGTTTTCACTGTTCCCTGCAATCACATCTGTAACCCTGTACTATTAAACACTTTGAATATCAATATCAAAATCAATACACACACATCACAACACCCTGCTACGATGCCAAGCGAAACCTGACCAATAGCAAGCACTAATTTCTATTGTTTTAGAGTCAGCATACAGTATTCAGTCACCATTCTCTCTACCTCACAACCCAACCACCCTAACGACAGCCTGGTTGGGCAGAGTACATAATTACAGCTGAGGAACATTTGGCCCTTTCGCAAATTGTATGAAATGCATAGTGGCTAATTGGGCAGCGGTGGCATTTATGGAGGTTCGCCAGGTCATCTTTTATGCTACGGCCATTATCATTAAAGTGATAAGAATGAGAGTGGCCCACTCCATGCACTCTGCTTCCCCCAACGAGGGCCTGTGATTGGGTCAAACGGGGTTGACATCTCACGGCGTGCACGGATCAGGAACTAGGTCTTTTGTTGGCGAGAGGCTTTTTGTTGGAGGATGTTAAATTCGCCATGTACAGAGTATTTTTTGTTACAATTATGTGATTTAATGAGAATGGGCTCTACAGATTACAAATGATGAATAGGGTCCTGAGTTTTTTTTTCCATGTCAGGTTACAACTTGGTCATGGAAAACTCAGGGCCCTATTCATAATGGCTTTCTTTCCTCTTTAGATTCAAGTAACTAGGGTACAGAGTTTTTCCTAGTCAAGTCATATGGTATTGGAGAAACTCAGTGCCCTAATTATGAGCTGGGAATTCTATGGATCACGGTAGGAAACATTTGTACAACTGTAACTTATCACCATTTTATATGAATCATATTATTTACAATCCTAATAGTTCTAAATTTCCCCCCTCTCCAACAGTAAGGTTCTGCCAGTCCACAGACTCTTCCTAGTTCACCGTAGTGAAGGAATGTACTAAATCCTCCCAGAGCAGGGGAGTCAGCAGACATTGCTCCCTGTGCTCCCATCACAGAGACGGATAAATCTATTCTGAGGACCAGCACCCCTCTGCATACCCCAACATACACATACCCCTACACACACGCACATACACACACACACACACACACACACACACACACACACACACACACACACACACACACACACACACACACACACACACACACACACACACACACACACACACACACACACACACACACACACACATACTCCTCCATCTAGTAAAGGTAGCCTCATCTGGTTCCTATTAATTCACAAGCAGACGACTTATCACCCTGACCCTCGATGACCCCTGTGTGTCTCCTCTCTCTCTCTCTCTCTCTCCCTGTATGTGTGTGCATACGTGGGATCACCTGGGATCGCCACTCCCTCAGTACTGGACCCAATGTATCACTCCATCTCTCTATTGTTTCAATAAAGAAAGAGGCCTTTGGTGAGGCAGAGTGAAGAGCATGTTGACGTCTCATTTTGCTTTGTGAATGATAAACAATACATACACAATGACATATAAAGTTCTGTCATACTTTCCAGATCTATGCCAAAACATTTCGAGCTTCTAATTAAAAAAATGAATCTCTCCAGAAATAAGTCTCTCACTGTTGCCGCCAGTTATAGACCCCCCTCAGCTCCCAGTTGTGCCCTGGACACCATATGTGAATTGATTGCCCCCCATCTATCTTCAGAGTTCGTTCTGTTAGGTGACCGAAACTGGGATATGCTTAACACCCCAGCAGTCCTACAATCTAAGCTAGATGCCCTCAGTCTCACACAAATTGTCAAGGAAACCACCAGGTACAACCCTAAATTCGTAAACATGGGCACCCTCATAGATATTATCCTGACCAAATTAGTCAGCCTGCTGTTTTCAATCAGGATCTAAGCGATCACTGCCTCATTGCCTGCATCCGCTATGGGTCCGCGGTCAAACGACCACCCCTCAGCACTGTCAAACGCTCCCTAAAACACTTCTGCGAGCAGGCCTTTCTAATCGACCTGGCCCAGGTATCCTGGAAGGATATTGACCTCATCCCGTCAGTCGAGGATGCCTGGTCATTCTTAAAAAGTCATTTCCTCGCCATATTAAATAAGCATGCCCTTTTAAAAAAAATGTAGAACTAAGAACAGATATAGCCCTTGGTTCACTCCAGGCCTGACTGCCCTTGACCAGCACAAAAACATCCTGTGGCAGACTGCAATAGCATCGAATAGTCCCCGCGATATGCAACTGTTCAGGGAAGTCAGGAACCAATACACACAGTCAGTCAGGAAAGCAAAGGCTAGCTTTTCAAACAGAAATTTGCATCCTGTAGCTCTAACTCCAAAAAGTTTTGGGACACTATAAAGTCCATGGAGAACAAGAGCACCTCCTCCCAGCTGCCCACTGCACTGAGGCTAGGCAACATGGTCACCACGATAAATCCATGATAATCGAACATTTCAATAAGCATTTCTCTACGGCTGGCCATGCTTTCCTCCTGGCTACCCCAACCCCGGCCAACAGCTCCGCAACCCTCGCAGCTACTTGCCAGAGCCTCCACAGCTTCTCCTTCACCCAAATCCAGATCGCAGATGTTCTGAAAGAGCTGCAAAACCCCGTACAAATCAGCTGGGCTAGACAATCTTGACCCTCTCTTTCTAAAATTATCCGCCGCCATTGTTGCAACCCCTATTACCAGTCTGTTCAACCTCCGAGATCCCAAAAGATTGGAAAGCTTTCATCCACCTCTTCAAAGGGGGTGACACTCTAGACCCAAACCGTTACAGACCCATATTCATCCTGCCCTGCCTTTCTAAAGTCTTTGAAAGCCAAGTTAACAAACAGATCACTGACCATTTTTTAATCCCATCGTACCTTCTCCGCTGTGCAATCCGGTTTCGAAGCTGGTCACGGGTGCACCTCAGCCACGCTCAGGGTACTAAACGATATCATAACCTGCCATCGATAAAAGACAGTACTGTGCAGCCGTCTTCATCGACCTGGCCAAGGCTTTCAACTCTGTCAATCACCATATTCCAATTGGAACACTCAATAGCCTTGGTTTCTCAAATGACTGCCTCGCCTGGTTCACAAACTACTGTACTTCGCAGACAGAGTTCAAGTGTGTAAAATCGGAGGGCCTGTTGTCCGGACCTCTGGCAGTCTCTATGGGAGTACCACAGGGTTCAATTCTCGGGCCTACTATTTTCTCTGTATATATCAACGATGTCGCTCTTGCAGCGGGTGATTCCCTGATCCACCTCTACGAAGAGGACACCATTCTCGATATACATCTGTCCCTTCTTTGGACACTGTGTTAACTAACCTCCAAACGTGCTTCAATGACACACAACACTCCTTCCGTGGCCTCCAACTGCTCTTCAACGCTAACAAAACCAATTGCATGCTTTTCAACCGTTCGCTGCCCGCACCGGCCCGACTATGATCACTACTCTGGACGGTTCTGACCTAGAATATGTGGATAACTACAAATACCTAGGTGTCTGACTAGACTGTAAACTCTCCTTCCAGACTCATATCAAACATCTCCAATCCAAAATCAAATCTTGAATCAACTTCCTATTTTGCAAAAAAAGCCTCCTTCACTCATTCTGCCAAACCTACTCTAGTAAAACTGACAATCCGATCGATCCTCGACTTCAGCGATGTCATCTACAAAATAGCTTCCAATACCCTACTCAGCAAATTGTATGCAGTCTATCACAGTGACATCCGTTTTGTTACCAAAGCGCCTTACACCACCCACCACTGCGACCTATACATATGCAGGTCATCTATAAGTCTAGGTTCGACTTATCTCAGCTCACTGGTCACGATAACAACACCCACCAGTAGCACGCGCTCCAGCAGGTATATCTCACTGGTCATCCCCAAACACCTCCTTTGGCCGCCTTACTGTCACGAATCTCGCCGAAGATGGTGCCTCTTCCTGTTCGGGCGGCGCTCGGCGGTCGTCGTCGCCGGCCTATTAGCTGCCATCGATTCCCTTTCCGTTTGTTTC
Source organism: Oncorhynchus kisutch (assembly GCF_002021735.2). Classification (NCBI taxonomy): domain Eukaryota; kingdom Metazoa; phylum Chordata; class Actinopteri; order Salmoniformes; family Salmonidae; genus Oncorhynchus; species Oncorhynchus kisutch. The sequence goes on along the minus strand of NC_034174.2, from coordinate 71,174,185 downwards.
TGTTTATTGGGTTTAATTGGGTACACCTGTTTTGAGTTAGTGTTTGTTTGTAGGCTATTTAAGGGCACTAGGCCCGCTGGGTATTTGTGCGGGCTCGTTCTCTGTTATTTTGGTGTTGGTGTGGAAGTGTATTCCTCATTATTTTCCGGACAGTTTTAGTCCGGTGTATTTTGGACGGGTGGTTTCTTACGCCCTAGTGTTGGCATGTCCATGTCTCCGCTGTCATTGGAATAAATAGATTCACGTACGACCTTACCTGCTCTCTGCATTTGACTCCTCCACCGCACAATTTGTAGAAGTCATAATACTTTCCTTCCAGTTCTCTGCTGCCAGTGACTGGAACGAATTGCAATAATCGCTGAAGCTGGAGACTTACATTTCCCTCACTAACTTTAAACATCAGCTATCTGAGCAGCTAACCGATCGCTGCAGCTGTACATAGTCCATCTGTAAATAGCCCACCCAATCTACCTACCTCATCCCCATATTGTTTTTATTTACTTTGCTGCTCTTTTGCACACCAGTATTTCTACTTGGACATCATCATCTGCTCATCTATCACTCCAGTGTTAATCTGCTAAATTGTAATTACTTGCTACTATGGCCTATTTATTGCCATACCTCCGCATGCCATTTGCACACACTGTATATAGACTTTCTTTTTTTCTATTGTGTTATTGACTGTACGCTTGTTTATTCCATGTGTAACTCTGTGTTGTTGTTTCTGTCGCACTGCTTTGCTTTAACTTGGCCAGGTCGCAGTTGTAAATGAGAACTTGTTCTCAACTAGCTTACCTGGTTAAAAAAAGGTGAAATAAGATTTTTTTTAATAAAACAAATACAATTGAAGTCGGAAGTTTACGTAAACCTTAGCCAAATACATTTAAACTCAATTCACAATTCCTGACATTTAATCAGAGTATAAATTCCCTGTCTTAGGTCAGTTAGGATCACCACTTTTTTTTAAGAAAGTGAAATGTCAGAATAATAGTAGAGAGAATGATTTATTTCAGCTTTTATTTATTTCATCACATTCCTAGTGGGTCAGAAGTTTACATACACTCAATTAGTATTTGGTAGCATTGCCATTAAATTGTTTAACTTGGGTCAAATATTTCGGGTAGCCTTCCACAAGCTTCCCACAATAAGTTGAATTTTGGCACACCCCTCCTGACAGAGCTGGTATAACTGAGTCAGGTTTGTAGACCCCCTTGCATGCACACGCTTTTCCAGTTTTCTATAAGATTGAGGGGGCTTTGTGATGGCCACTCCAATACCTTGACTTTGTTGTCCTTAAGCCATGAAGTATGCTTGGGGTCATTGTCCATTTGGAAGACCCATTTGCAACCAAGCTTTAACTGATGTCTTGAGATGTTGCTTCAATATATCCCCATAATTTTTCTCCTCATGATACCATCTATTTTGTGAAGTGCACCAGTCCCTCCTGCAGCAAAGCACCCCCACAATATGATGCTGCCACCCCCGTGATTCAGGTTGGGATGGTGTTCTTCGGCTTGCAAGCCTCCCCCTTTTTCCTCTAAACATAACGATGGTCATTATGGCCAAACAGTTCTATTTTTGTTTCATTAGAACAGAGGACATTTCTCCAAAAAAGTACGATCTTTGTCCCCATGTGCAGTTGCAAACCGTAGTCTTAGTTTTTTATTGCGGTTTTGGAACAGTGGCTTCTTCCATGCTGAGTGGCCTTTTAGGTTATGTCGATATAGGACTTGTTTCCTCCAGCATCCTCACAAGGTACATTGCTGTTGTTCTGGGAACGATTTGCACCTTTCACACTAAAGTACGTTCATCTCTAGGAGACAGAACGTGTCTCCTTCCTGAGCGGTATGACGGCTGCGTGGTCTCATGGTGTTTATACTTGCGTACTATTGTTTGTACAGATGAACGTATGTGTATAAATGTACGACATTCATGCAATACAACATTGGTAAGGGTACCCCCCTGAAACCAGGGAAATATCCAGTGCAGGCCGGCCCTTTCACCCATTTAGCTATGGATTTCATAGACAATGCTGAATGAAAGGTAAGGAAGAGATACTGCCTGGTAATAATTGACCGCTTTACCAGGTGGGGTGAAGCATTTCCAACTATGCACTGTGATGCTAAAACAGTAGCAAAAGTTTTGGTAAGATAAATTACTTATAGATTTGGTATAAAGGAAGTTCTCTCATCAGACAATGGCACCCATTTCATAGGAGATGTGGTTGCACAGGTGGCTGCCCAATTGGGGATAGATCAGAAGTTTGTTTGTATCTACCATCCACAAAGTAACGGGATTACTGAGAGGGCTAACCAAACCATAAAAGGGGGGCTTGCCAAAGCAGAGTAGAGTGTCTCCCCTTAGTCATGATGAAAATGAGCAATAGTATAAACCGCGGAACAGGGCTTAGCCCACATGAGCTGTTACAGTGCCTTGCGAAAGTATTCGGCCCCCTTGAACTTTGCGACCTTTTGCCACATTTCAGGCTTCAAACATAAAGATATAAAACTGTATTTTTTTGTGAAGAATCAACAACAAGTGGGACACAATCATAAAGTGGAACGACATTTATTGGATATTTCAAACTTTTTCAACAAATCAAAAACTGAAAAATTGGGCGTGCAAAATTATTCAGCCCCTTTACTTTCAGTGCAGCAAACTCTCTCCAGAAGTTCAGTGAGGATCTCTGAATGATCCAATGTTGACCTAAATGACTAATGATGATAAATACAATCCACCTGTGTGTAATCAAGTCTCCGTATAAATGCACCTGCACTGTGATAGTCTCAGAGGTCTGTTAAAAGAGAGCATCATGAAGAACAAGGAACACACCAGGCAGGTCCGAGATACTGTTGTGAAGAAGTTTAAAGCCGGATTTGGATACAAAAAGATTTCCCAAGCTTTAAACATCCCAAGGAGCACTGTGCAAGTGATAATATTGAAATGGAAGGAGTATCAGACCACTGCAAATCTACCAAGACCTGGCCGTCCCTCTAAACTTTCAGCTCATACAAGGAGAAGACTGATCAGAGATGCAGCCAAGAGGCCCATGATCACTCTGGATGAACTGCAGAGATCTACAGCTGAGGTGGGAGACTCTGTCCATAGGACAACAATCAGTCGTATATTGCACAAATCTGGCCTTTATGGAAGTGGCAAGAAGAAAGCCATTTCTTAAAGATATCCATAAAAAGTGTCATTTAAAGTTTGCCACAAGCCACCTGGGAGACACACCAAACATGTGGAAGAAGGTGCTCTGGTCAGATGAAACCAAAATTGAACTTTTTGGCAACAATGCAAAATGTTATGTTTGGCGTAAAAGCAACACAGCTCATCACCCTGACCCTACCATCCCCACTGTCAAACATGGTGGTGGCAGCATCATGGTTTGGGCCTGCTTTTCTTCAGCAGGGACAGGGAAGATGGTTAAAATTGATGGGAAGATGGATGGAGCCAAATACAGGACCATTCTGGATGAAAACCTGATGGAGTCTGCAAAAGACCTGAGACTGGGACGGAGATTTGTCTTCCAACAAGGCAATGATCGAAAACATAAAGCAAAATCTACAATGGAATGGTTCAAAAATAAACATATCCAGGTGTTAGAATGGCCAAGTCAAAGTCCAGACCTGAATCCAATCGAGAATCTGTGGAAAGAACTGAAAACTGCTGTTCACAAATGCTCTCCATCCAACCTCACTGAGCTCGAGCTGTTTTGCAAGGAGGAATGTGAAAAAATTTCAGTCTCTCGATGTGCAAAACTGATAGAGACATACCCCAAGCGACTTACAGCTGTAATCGCAGCAAAAGGTGGCGCTACAAAGTATTAACTTAAGGGGGCTGAATAATTTTGCACACCCAATTTTTCAGTTTTTGATTTGTTAAAAAGTTTGAAATATCCAATAAATGTCGTTCCACTTCATGATTGTGTCCCACTTGTTGTTGATTCTTCACAAAAAAATACAGTTTTATATCTTTATGTTTGAAGCCTGAAATGTGGCAAAAGGTCGCAAAGTTCAAGGGGGCCGAATACTTTCGCAAGGCACTGTAGCTGGCCATCCAATGAACGTTCCTTTACACAGACCAATGACTCCAAAACTGACTGACCTGACTGCACTGGATGATGATTTGGGTAAATATATGAAGGAACTAACCCATGCTGTTAGGTCTTTGTATTCCCAATACAGGAAGTTCCAGGAAGTTCCAGAACAGGGCGACCCAGACAGCCTGCCTGTTGACGTTGGAGAATGGATCAAGCTGAAGGTCCACAAACAAAAATGGAACCACCCCAGATGGATGGGTCCGTACCAGGTCATTGCAGCAACACCCACAGCAGTGAATGTCCAGGAGCGCCAGGGGTGGCACCACCTATCGCAATGCCAAAAGACGTCCAGATAAGATAAGAGTGCAGACCCAGATGTTGTTACACATGTCCACTATGGTCACATTGTTAAAAACAAAACTTGGGGGAAACCTTTACTTTAAGGTACATGTTTTTGGTGCTTCTTATTCTGCACCAGCAGTCTCTGGTCGGAGGAATAGAGATCCAGGGGAACCAATTGAAAACCAGTAATCAATGGGTAATCATGGTCCAAAATCTGAGTAGACGACCCACGCCTAGTGGTTCGTATGCAGTAGTTTTGAGAAACCCTCAGAGTCAGAGTGAGTTGTTTGGATCAATTGTCGTAGGTGATTGGATTAACAACATCACCTACACCATGCAGGCCCTTTCTACTGATGTTCAGAATCTTAAAGCTGTTACAGCCAGGTATAGCCTATTGCAGGGCCCTAAATTATTTCCCCCCCACTGAATGTATTATGCTTCTCCCTGACTCCTCTGATAATATGACATTTAGAGAGATTTTGAAAGAATTAACACAGTTGGCTGACACCTAGACCCCCACAGGATGAGACTCCTGGTTCCTGTTTGGGTGGTAGAAAGATAAACTAGGACATTTTGGATTTAAGTTGTTTTCCATTTTAGTCCCATTATTGGCCCCCGTGCTTGTTCTGCTGATTTGCATTTGTGCATTCTGTGAAGCTGGCAAATGCGTACTTCATAAGGATATGCCAGGCATGTTTATGCTCAATCTCCTGAGGATCGCTTGTAATCTAATGCAACTTTTATGGACAAATCTTATAATTACTATGCTTGAGTTGCTTTGCTTTTGTTGAGGCCTGGTGGCCTCAAAGGGGGGAATGAAGCGGGTTAAACCAAGGCCTCATGCCTTTTAAAGGGTTAACGCATTGTGTTATGATAAACTGTAAGGGTCTCCTCTTCAGGAGATCTCTGTGTGTGTGTGTGTTAAAACCTGTTTTTGAGTGTTGTGACCTTCAGACACTATCAGAACGTTCAGACTCCTCTTGTCTGGAACCCACCGTGGTTATCTGGCTTTCTGAGAACACAAGGCTGCCACAGACCTGATGAAACCAGCCACCTGTCAGAAGATGCTTAGCCTCGTTCATCCTTGTTATGACTCTATACTTGTGATGAAAGGTCAAGTTTTGGTCAAACCCATTTCTGAGCTTTTAATTGCTGATAAGATGGTTGCTGCTGTCAGGGGGAGGTTAGATATATTAAAATGTTGTTGCCAAGGAAACTCACGCAATGAGGACTGGGAGAGGCTATATGAGTTACAGGATATCTTAGACATTTTGCAGAACTTGGGGAGAACTATCATATACTGTTATACTGTACTCTGTACCAACTTCTGCTTACAATTGTATTACTAAAGGAATATTGTACAGTAGAGTGTGTGTTTCCTTACCATTACTAATGTACAGTAGATGTCAGAAGTTTACATACACTGAGGTTGGAATCATTAAAACTCATTTTTCAACCATTCAACAAATGTCTTGTTAACAAACTAGTTTTGGCAAGTCGGTTAGGGCATCTACTTTGTGTATGGCCTATTTATTTCCTTAACTTACCTCATTTGCACTCACTGTATATCGACTTTTTGTTTTATTTTGTTCTACTGTATTATTGACTGTATGTTTTGTTTATTCCATGTGTAACTCTGTGTTGTTGTATGTGTCGAATTGCTACGCTTTATCTTGGCCAGGTCGCAGTTGCAAATGAGAACTTGTTCTCAACTAACCTACCTGGTTAAATAAAGGTGAAATAAATAAAATAAAAATATGACACAAGTAATTTTTCCAACAAATGTTTACAGACAGATTATTTCACTTATAATTCACAATTCCAGTGGGTCAGAAGTTCACATACACTAAGTTGACTCTTCCTTTAAACAGCCTGGAAAATGGCTTTAAAAGCTTCTGATAGTCTAATTGGCATCATTTGCGTCAACCTGCACCTGTACCTGTGGATATAAGGCCTACCTTCAACCTCAGTGCCTCTTTGCTTGACATCATGGGAAAATCTAAAGAAACCAGCCAAGACCTCAGAAAAAAAGATTGGAGACCTCCACAAGTCTGGTTCATCCTTGGGAGCAATTTCCAAACTCCTGAAGGTACCATGTTCATCTGTACAAACAATAGTACGCAAGTATAAACACCATGGGACCACGCAGCCCTCATACCGTTCAGGAAGGAGACGAACGTCTAGAGATGAACGTACTTTGGTGCGAAAAGTACAAATCAATCCTAGAACAACAGCAAAGGACCTTGTGAAGATGCTGGAAGAAACGGGTACAAAGTATCTATATCCACAGTAAAACGAGTCCTATATCGACACAACTTAAAAGGCCGCTCAGCAAGGAAGAAGCCACTGTTACAAAACCGCTATAAAAAACCCAGACTACGGTTTGCAACTGCACATGGGGACAAAGATCGTAGTTTTTGGAGAAATGTCCTCTGAGCTGATAAAACAAAAATAGAACTGTTTGGCCATAATGACCATCGTTATGTTTAGAGGAAAAAGGGGGAGGCTTGCAAGCCGAAGAACACCATCCCAACCGTGAAGCACAAAGGTGGCAGCATCATGTTGTGGGGGTGCTTTGCTGTTGTACGGACTGGTGCACTTCACAAAATAGATGTCATCACGAGGAGGAAAATTATGGGGATATATTGAAGCAACATCTCAAGACATCAGTCAGAAAGTTAAAGATTGGTCACAAATGGGTCTTCCAAATGGACAATGACCCCAAGCATGCTTCCAAAGTTGTGGCAAAATGGCTTAAGGACAACAAAGTCAAGGTATTGGAGTGGCCATCACAAAGCCCTGACCTCAATCCTATATAAAATGTGTGGACAGAACTAAAAAAGTGTGTGCGAGCAAGGAGGCCTACAAACCTGACTCAGTTACACCAGCTCTGTCAGGAGGAATGGGCCAAAATTCACCCAACTTATTGTGGGAAGCTTGTGGAAGGCTACCCAAAATGTTTGTCCCAAGTTAAACAACTTAAAGGCAATAATACCAAACACTAATTGAGTGCCTCTAATCTTCTGACCCACTAGGAATGTCATGAAAGAAAGAAAGAAAGAAAGGCTGAAATAAATAATTATTTCTACTATTATTTTGACATTTCACATTCTTAAAATGTGAAATGTTGATCCTAACTGATCTAAGACATAGAATTTTTACTCTGACTAAATGTCAGGAATTGTGAAAAAATGTCATCCTAGTAAAAATTCCCTGAAAGCCAGGGTACGACGAGCACCAGGATGATAGGTAAGCCTGGAGGAGTGAGCCCATTTCAGGACCTGAAGCCGAATCAGGAACGAACATCCAGTTAGCCGAGCCCCCCTCCAGAGTCCGGCTGGGAAAGTTGTGCCTTGCGGACCAGACATGAGGCAGGGAGGATGGTCTCAGACTCAGAGGGAGTGGCTGTGGAACTGTACAGGCGGGACAGAGTGTCCGGCTTCACGTTTTTGGACCATGGGCGGTAGGAGATGGTGAAATTGAACCTGGTAAATAACAAGGCCCAACAAGCTTTCCTTGGGTTGAGGCACTTGGCAGTGCGGAGGTTTTCTCAATTCTTATGGTCCGTCCATACCAAAAATGGATGTTCCGCCCCTTCCAGGCAGTGCCTCCACTCCTCCAGAGCCACCTTAACCACTAGGAGTTCCCGGTTCCCGTCATAGTTCCTCTCCGCAGGGTTGAGACGATGGGACATGAAGGCACAGGGATTACGTTTTTGGTCCTGGACGGATCGCTGGGAGAGGACGCCCCCTACTCCCACGTCAGAAGCGTCAACCTCAACCACAAACTGACGAGTCGGGTTCGGATGGATGAGGATGGGGGCAGTAGTGAATCGCTGCTTTAGATCCCCAAAAGCCTTGTCCGCTGCTGGCGACCATGTGGACGGTATCTTGGGAGAGGTGAGTCCGGAGAGGGAAGCTGTCAGGTTGCCGTAGCCCCGAACGAAACAGCGGTAGAAATGAGCAAACCCCAGAAACCATTGTAGCTGCACCCTGGACGTGGGCTGGGGCCAATCCACCACCGCTCTCACCTGTTCCGGATCCATCTGAACATTCCATTCAGTGATGATGTATCCCAGAAAGGAAATAGTGGAGCATTGGAATTCACACTTTTACAAACAACTGATCCAGGAGGCACTGAAGAACATGGAGAACATGTTCCTGGGCAGAACGAGAGAGAACCAGGATGTCGTTGAGGTAGACAAATGCGATTCAACATATCCCAGAGCACATCATTGACCAGGACCTGGAAGACAGGTACTCATACTCAGTGTCCACTGGCAGTATTGAAAGCCGTCTTCCACGCGTCTCCTTAGCGTATCCACACCAGGTGGTAGGCATTCTGATGGTCCAGTTTATGAAAGATGGTTGCCCCCTGGAGAGGTTCGAAAGCCAAGGAGAGGAGTGGTAGAGGGTAACCATTTTTGATCGTAATGTCATTGAGGCCCCGGTAATCAATACATGGATGCAGGGTCTTGTCCTTCTTCCCTACAAAGAAGAATCATGCGCCAGCAGGAGAAGCAAGGATGAATGTTCCCAACGTCCAGAGAGTCCTCAATGTACTCCTCCATGGCCTTGGTCTCGGGACAAGACAGGGAATATAGCCGTCCTCAAGGCGGTGTGGTGCCCGGGAGGAGGTCAATAGCACGATCGTGAGGACGATGTGGAATAAGGGAGGTAGCACGAGCCTTGCTGAAAATCTCCAGGAGATCAGGGTACTCTGCGGGAACGGCCGTACTCAACCCTGGAGGCAGACGTTCCGAGGAAGAGGCAATGTGAATGGCAGAACGGGAACCAACCCAGGATTGAGCCCGTGGTCCAGTTAATATCGGGGTTGTGCTTCTGGAGCCAAGAAAATCCCAAAACAACAGGGGTGTGGGGAGACTCAGTGAGGAGAAGGTGTATTGACTCACTGTCGTTTCCAGATACCCGCACATTAATGAGACTTAGACTGGTCTCCCACAGAAAGATCACATAAAAAGGAGTTTGGGTAATGGGAAGTAGAGAGTTCCCAGTCATGATCACCAGTGTACTTGTACCTACTAAGGATTCAGGTCTCTTCACTGGGCAGGTGGCTATGTAATGCCCTACAGCACCACAATACAGACAACTATTGGAGTGTAGCCTGCGTGAACGCTCCCCAGACGATAATCTAGCTCTTCCCAGTTGCATAGGTTCCGGTGTATCCGACTCACCCGTCGTCGATGATTCTCGAGGGAGCTCGGGTGGCCTCAGATCCTGTCGGAAAAACAGCCTTCGGGGACTTCCGGATTCCTTCGGTGGTGAGCGAGCCGAGAGTGATCTAGGCCAGACCTCCTCTCACTCCTGCGTTCCCGTAGACGTCCATCAATCCTAATGGTGAGGGAAATCAGGGAATCGAGGTCCCCCGGTAACTCCCGAGCAGCTAGCTCATCTTTTATCACCTCTGATCATCCGTGAAGGAAGGTATCAAATAAGGACTCCAGATTCCAGGCACTCCCACCGGCCAACATGCGAAAGTCTACAGCGTAGTCTGCCACACTACGGGAGTCTTGACGTAGTTCAAGTAGTTTTCGGGCCACCACTCTCCCAGATACCGGAGAATCAAAAACCTTCCTCACCTCTGCCTCGAAGTCTTCCAGAGCACGACAAATAGCGGATTGTTGCTCCCAAACTTCCGTAGCCCAGGAGAGCACCCTTCCCGACATTAGCGTAATAATATACGCTATCTTCGTCCGATCCGAAGGGAACAAATATGGCTGCAGCTCAAAAATAAGGGAGCACTGAGAATGAAAACCCTGGCAGGTTCCAGGATCCCCAGAATATCGCTCCGGAGGAGGTAAGCAGAGTTCTCATGGAGTCGAGGTAGGTTGTACAATCTCACCACTCACAGGGAAAACGTTTCTGAGTGGTTGGGGGTTCTCAGAGGTGGTAGGCTGCCTATGAGCTAACTCCCTGATTTGCTGAATAATAGCCTTAAATCTGATATTTATTGTAATCCAAGGGCCAGGCAAGCGAATGATCATGGACAGGCAAAAGATCATAAGAAGTTCAGAGTGGCAGGCAGGCTCGAGGTCAGGGCAAGCAGTATGGTCAGGCAGGATCTTATGTTGGTTTGACCATAAGCTCCACTCTATCGCAGTACTAGTCTGGTATTTCTCTATGGCTAGTGGAGAGGCAGACAGCACCAGCTCACCTCCTCCAGGTCAATAATAAAGTGACAAGCAGAGTTTGAGGATTACGAAGGGATAGCGGAGGGGTCAGTAGCTGTGTTCTGGTTCTGATTAGCTCTCCTACCTGATTAAATTACCATTCTGGAGAAAAAAAAGGACAAATAAAATTGGATGAACGGAAGGAGGGAGGGAGGGGAAAAGAAGAGAGAGAGGCCATTTGTTTTCTCAGCTGGGTCTGGTTCTGGTGGACCTGGATCTCAAGCAGCCCTCTGGCCTGGGTTCACACATACACACACACACACACACACACACAAGCACACACAGTTTTATGAAAATAGTTTTCGTCGAGGGGGTAGGCCGAAAGAGTCAAAAGATTGGGTCTGCTCACTCAACCCCTCACTCCCCTCTCCTCCTCTCTCCTCCTCTCTCTTATTCTCTCTCTCTCTCACCCACCTTCCCTCCTTCCACTACTTCTCTCTCTCTCCCCCTCCCTCTCTCCCTGCTGCAGCCAGAAGCCCCCAGGGCTGGCCTTCTCCTCTCAGTCCTGTCTGGCCCTGTCAGGGTAACCTGATCGCGGCGGCTTCTGACACAATCCAGACCGCCCGTAGCCCCTGCCCAACACTTTCACCGCCAGATCCAGACAGTTAAACAACCAGATTACTACCACATGTTCCCAGCCCAGCCACAACCCTCCACCCTCCGCCCCCAGCCTCTGGCCCAGGCCAAAGACCCCCAGAGCAGAACAGAGCATGCAGAGCAGAGCGGTGCCGGGGCAGGGTTACAGAGCAGAGTGGTGCCAGGGAAGGGTTACAGACCAGAGCAGTGCCAGGACAGGGTTACAGAGCAGAGCAGGACAGGACAGGACAGGGTTACAGAGCAGAACGGTGCCGGGACAGGGTTACAGACCAGAGCGGTGCCAGGACAGGGTTACAGAGCAGAGCAGGACAGCGTTACAGAGCAGAGCGGTGCCAGGACAGGGTTACAGAGCAGAGCAGGACAGGGTTACAGAGCAGAGCAGGACAGGGTTACAGAGCAGAGCGGTGCCGGGACAGGGTTACAGAGCAGAGCGGTGCCAGGACAGGGTTACAGAGCAGAGCAGGACAGGGTTACAGAGCAGAGTGGTGCCAGGACAGGGTTACAGAGCAGAGTGGTACCGGGACAGGGTTACAGACCAGAGCGGTGCCAGGACAGGGTTACAGAGCAGAGTGGTACCGGGACAGGGTTACAGAGCAGAGTGGTACCGGGACAGGGTTACGGAGCAGAGTGGTACCGGGACAGGGTTACAGAGCAGAGTGGTGCCAGGACAGGATTACAGAGCAGAGTGGTACCGGGACAGGGTTACAGACCAGAGCGGTGCCAGGACAGGGTTACAGAGCAGAGTGGTGTCAGGACAGGGTTACAGAGCAGAGTGGTACCAGGACAGGGTTACAGACCAGAGCGGTGCCAGGACAGGGTTACAGAGCAGGACAGGGTTACAGAGCAGAGTGGTGCCAGGACAGGGTTACAGAGCAGAGTGGTACCGGGACAGGGTTACAGAGCAGAGTGGTGCCAGGACAGGATTACAGAGCAGAGTGGTACTGGGACAGGGTTACAGAGCAGAGTGGTGCCAGGACAGGATTACAGAGAAGAGTGGTGCCAGGACAGGGTTACAGAGCAGAGCGGTGCCGGGACAGGATTACAGAGCAGATTGGTGCCAGGACAGGGTTACAGAGCAGAGCGGGACAGGGCAGGATTACAGAGCAGAGCGGTGCCAGGACAGGATTACAGAGCAGAGCGGTGCCGGGACAGGATTACAGAGCAGATTGGTGCCAGGACAGGGTTACAGAGCAGAGCGGGACAGGGTTACAGAGCAGAGCGGTGCCAGGACAGGGTTACAGAGCAGAGCGGTGCCAGGACAGGGTTACAGAGCAGAGCGGTGCCAGGACAGGATTACAGAGCAGAGCGGTGCCAGAACAGGGTTACAGAGCAGAGCGGTGCCAGGACAGGGTTACGGAGCAGAGTGGTACCAGGACAGGGTTACAGACCAGAGCGGTGCCAGGACAGGATTACAGACCAGAGCGGTGCCAGGACAGGGTTACAGAGCAGAGTGGTACCGGGACAGGGTTACAGACCAGAGTGGTATCAGGACAGGATTACAGAGCAGAGCGGTGCCAGAACAGGGTTACAGAGCAGAGTGGTATCAGGACAGGATTACAGAGCAGAGTGGTACTGGGACAGGATTACAGAGCAGAGTGGTACTGGGCCAGGGTTACAGAGCAGAGTGGTACCGGGACAGGGTTACAGACCAGAGTGGTATCAGGACAGGATTACAGAGCAGAGTGGTACCGGGACAGGGTTACAGAGCAGAGTGGTATCAGGACAGGATTACGGAGCAGAGTGGTACCGGGACAGGGTTACAGAGCAGAGTGGTACCGGGACAGGGTTACAGACCAGAGTGGTATCAGGACAGGATTACAGAGCAGAGTGGTACTGGGACAGGGTTACAGACCAGAGTGGTATCAGGACAGGATTACAGAGCAGAGTGGTACTGGGAAAGGATTACAGAGCAGAGTGGTAGTGGGACAGGGTTACAGAGCAGAGTGGTACCGGGACAGGGTTACAGACCAGAGTGGTATCAGGACAGGATTACAGAGCAGAGTGGTACCGGGACAGGGTTACAGAGCAGAGTGGTATCAGGACAGGATTACGGAGCAGAGTGGTACCGGGACAGGGTTACAGACCAGAGTGGTATCAGGACAGGATTACAGAGCAGAGTGGTACCGGGACAGGGTTACAGAGCAGAGTGGTACCGGGACAGGGTTACAGACCAGAGTGGTATCAGGACAGGGTTACAGAGCAGAGGATGCCGGGGGCAGACTTTGCACTCTGTTTTCCACTTGATTTCTCTCCCTCTCTCTCTTTCTCTCTTTCCTTCTCTCTCTCAGCTGGCAGAGAAGAAAGGGAGCAGGCAGGGTTACAGAGCGAAATGACCCAGACCTCTCTCTCTCTCTTCTTCTTCTCTCTCTTCTTCTTCTCTCACTCCTCAGCTGGAAGAGTGGGAGGGAGTGGGTTACAACACCTTGGCTCATCTGAGTGGGAAAAGGCCAAGGTTAGAGAGATACAGACATATATGGAGCTACATGACCCAGACCGCTCTCTCTCCCTCTGTTTCCCTCTCTCTCTCAGCTGGGAGAGGAGGGAGCAGGGAAAGGAGGAAGGGAAGGAAGGGGGAGGAGGAGGTTAGGGCAGTGTAGATCAACAGCTGCCATCTAGTGTTTACCTTGGTCACGTTTAGTGGGAAAAATCTGTATTATTGCCAGCACCTGTAATCACTGAACCCATGGTTGATGCTTTATTCTAAGTGTGTTTATTTAGATGTCATGCTGCCTTGGTCATCTTGGTATGATCTTCTGACAATTACCTGTCAGCCTCTGACTCTACACCTGCTGAGTGTCTCCTCCATCCTCCATGCTTTTACACACGCACACCTATCCCCCCCCCCCCCCCCCCACACACACACACACACACATACATACAAACACACACACACACATACACACATACACACCACACACACACATGGCTCAGTGAATCGGTTTATTCATTACACACACCAACCGGGACAATCCCTGTTGCAATTCCACTACCTAGTGTTCTGTGCTCTAGGATAATGAAACAGCTGGTAACACCACAGCACAGCATTACAACACATTGGGCCATTTACGGACAATAAGATGTGTTCCTTTCATTTATTATACATAATAGGAATATAATGGCCCGTAATGAGTCTGGATGGGTGCCTCGTTCCGACAAGGTAATATTACCACATTGTGGGGAGGGAGAGAGAGACGGGGGGAGATAGAGAGAAGGGGAAAGAGAGAGTGAGAAAAGGGGGGAGTGTGAGAGAGAGAGAGAGAGAGAGAGAGAGAGAGAGAGACAGAGAGAGAGACAGAGAGAGAGAGAGAGACAGAGAGAGAGAGAGAGAGAGAGAACCCACTGACCATGCTTTGGATTATGGTCCTCTAATAGGACTGAAGCCTGGGGCTAAATTGAAATGTAAAACCAGGAGCAAAACCCTAATTCACCTCTTATCTGTGTGGAGGCTAGCTGCCCCTGTGTGCTGAGATTGGGGGCGTGGAGTTTTCTGAACTATAATTTGCTTTGTTCCAGAGGCATGCCCAGACGAGCTCACAATGATGGCGACTCGTGTTTAGAATGCGATGCATGAGAATGAACTCCAAGCTCTTCAGACCAACGCTCTATGTATGAGGAAGAAAGGTCTCTCTGAATTGCTTTGAATTGGTGTTTGGAAAGTGATGAATGACAATGAATCCAAAGCTTTCTCTGAATTACCGTGCAAATTCCATTAGGGACCCTATTTCTAAATCAAAGTCAGTGTCCAATATATGGCATAAAAATATTGAAAACCACAACAGAAAAATATGAAAATGTTCCGATCTACTGGCTTGTTTGTCAGTTCCCTCCATGTCCACCTGCTGAGGTTAGACATACTGTAGTGACAGGGACTTTAATGTCCACCTGCTGAGGTTAGACATACTGTAGTGACAGGGACTTTGATGACCTCCTGCTGAGGTTAGACATACTGTAGTGACAGGGACTTTGATGTCCACCTGCTGAGGTTAGACATACTGTAGTGACAGGGACTTTGATGTCCACCTGCTGCGGTTAGACATACTGTAGTGACAGGGACTTTGATGTCCACCTGCTGAGGTTAGACATACTGTAGTGACAGGGACTTTGATGACCACCTGCTGAGGTTAGACATACTGTAGTGACAGGGACTTTGATGTCCACCTGCTGAGGTTAGACATACTGTAGTGACAGGGACTTTAATGTCCACCTGCTGAGGTTAGACATACTGTAGTGACAGGGACTTTGATGACCACCTGCTGAGGTTAGACATACTGTAGTGACAGGGACTTTAATGTCCACCTGCTGAGGTTAGACATACTGTAGTGACAGGGACTTTAATGTCCACCTGCTGAGGTTAGACATACTGTAGTGACAGGGACTTTGATGTCCATCTGCTGAGGTTAGACATACTGTAGTGACAGGGACTTTAATGTCCACCTGCTGAGGTTAGACATACTGTAGTGACAGGGACTTTGATGACCACCTGCTGAGGTTAGACATACTGTAGTGACAGGGACTTTGATGTCCACCTGCTGAGGTTAGACATACTGTAGTGACAGGGACTTTGATGACCACCTGCTGAGGTTAGACATACTGTAGTGACAGGGACTTTAATGTCCACCTGCTGAGGTTAGACATACTGTAGTGACAGGGACTTTGATGTCCATCTGCTGAGGTTAGACATACTGTAGTGACAGGGACTTTGATGACCACCTGCTGAGGTTAGACATACTGTAGTGACAGGGACTTTGATGTCCACCTGCTGAGGTTAGACATACTGTAGTGACAGGGACTTTGATGTCCACCTGCTGCGGTTAGACATACTGTAGTGACAGGGACTTTGATGTCCACCTGCTGAGGTTAGACATACTGTAGTGACAGGGACTTTGATGACCACCTGCTGAGGTTAGACATACTGTAGTGACAGGGACTTTGATGTCCACCTGCTGAGGTTAGACATACTGTAGTGACAGGGACTTTAATGTCCACCTGCTGAGGTTAGACATACTGTAGTGACAGGGACTTTGATGACCACCTGCTGAGGTTAGACATACTGTAGTGACAGGGACTTTAATGTCCACCTGCTGAGGTTAGACATACTGTAGTGACAGGGACTTTAATGTCCACCTGCTGAGGTTAGACATACTGTAGTGACAGGGACTTTGATGTCCATCTGCTGAGGTTAGACATACTGTAGTGACAGGGACTTTAATGTCCACCTGCTGAGGTTAGACATACTGTAGTGACAGGGACTTTGATGACCACCTGCTGAGGTTAGACATACTGTAGTGACAGGGACTTTGATGTCCACCTGCTGAGGTTAGACATACTGTAGTGACAGGGACTTTGATGACCACCTGCTGAGGTTAGACATACTGTAGTGACAGGGACTTTAATGTCCACCTGCTGAGGTTAGACATACTGTAGTGACAGGGACTTTGATGTCCATCTGCTGAGGTTAGACATACTGTAGTGACAGGGACTTTGATGACCACCTGCTGAGGTTAGACATACTGTAGTGACAGGGACTTTGATGACCACCTGCTGAGGTTAGACATACTGTAGTGACAGGGACTTTGATGACCACCTGCTGAGGTTAGACATACTGTAGTGACAGGGACTTTGATGTCCACCTGCTGAGGTTAGACATACTGTAGTGACAGGGACTTTAATGTCCACCTGCTGAGGTTAGACATACTGTAGTGACAGGGACTTTAATGTCCACCTGCTGAGGTTAGACATACTGTAGTGACAGGGACTTTAATGTCCACCTGCTGAGGTTAGACATACTGTAGTGACAGGGACTTTGATGACCACCTGCTGAGGTTAGACATACTGTAGTGACAGGGACTTTGATGTCCACCTGCTGAGGTTAGACATACTGTAGTGACAGGGACTTTAATGTCCACCTGCTGAGGTTAGACATACTGTAGTGACAGGGACTTTGATGTCCACCTGCTGAGGTTAGACATACTGTAGTGACAGGGACTTTGATGTCCATCTGCTGAGGTTAGACATACTGTAGTGACAGGGACTTTAATGTCCACCTGCTGAGGTTAGACATACTGTAGTGACAGGGACTTTGATGTCCACCTGCTGAGGTTAGACATACTGTAGTGACAGGGACTTTAATGTCCACCTGCTGAGGTTAGACATACTGTAGTGACAGGGAATTTAATGTCCACCTGCTGAGGTTAGACATACTGTAGTGACAGTGACTTTGATGTCCACCTGCTGAGGTTAGACATACTGTAGTGACAGGGACTTTGATGTCCATCTGCTGAGGTTAGACATACTGCAGTGACAGGGACTTTGATGACCACCTGCTGAGGTTAGACATACTGTAGTGACAGGGACTTTGATGACCTCCTGCTGAGGTTAGACATACTGTAGTGACAGGGAATTTAATGTCCACCTGCTGAGGTTAGACATACTTTAGTGACAGGGACTTTGATGACCTCCTGCTGAGGTTAGACATACTGTAGTGACAGGGACTTTGATGACCACCTGCTGAGGTTAGACATACTGTAGTGACAGGGACTTTGATGACCACCTGCTGAGGTTAGACATACTGTAGTGACAGGGACTTTAATGTCCACCTGCTGAGGTTAGACATACTGTAGTGACAGGGAATTTAATGTCCACCTGCTGAGGTTAGACATACTGTAGTGACAGTGACTTTGATGTCCACCTGCTGAGGTTAGACATACTGTAGTGACAGGGACTTTGATGTCCATCTGCTGAGGTTAGACATACTGTAGTGACAGGGACTTTGATGACCACCTGCTGAGGTTAGACATACTGTAGTGACAGGGACTTTGATGACCTCCTGCTGAGGTTAGACATACTGTAGTGACAGGGAATTTAATGTCCACCTGCTGAGGTTAGACATACTGTAGTGACAGGGACTTTGATGACCACCTGCTGAGGTTAGACATACTGTAGTGACAGGGACTTTGATGACCACCTGCTGAGGTTAGACATACTGTAGTGACAGGGACTTTAATGACCACATGTTCTACGGTTGCCACCAACACTGCAACCTTATGTTATGGCTCATGTTATGTGGCCACTAGCACCAGATGCCAGTCCAACACACACACAGACCCACATCCTCCTGCTCTTATCACGGTTTCCCTGGTGATCACTCCTCTTCCTCCCACTCTCTACCCGTCTCCTCCTCCTCCTATCGTCCACCTCTCCTCCCTGGCCCTGCCTGACCATTCGTTATCTTAAGTCAAGTCCTGCAGCTGAACAAGTTAGCTGTTCTCCATTGGGCCTTCGCTGTGCTCTCCTGCCTCATTTGCATATGCGCCAGTTAATTAGTGTGGGGGCGCAGGTGCGTGGTGATAATTATTATTAAACATGACAGTCACCTGTGACCGTGCTGCCCCCCTCTCTCTCTCCCTCCATTTGTACAGCCAAGAAACACTAAAGCCATGTGATGTCATATCCTGGCCATTATAAGGATCTTTGAAGCTATCATTGACACTGTTGTTTTCTTCTGACAGTTGCATTTATTTTACAGTATATTACTTTTGAACAAGTCTACCACAGAGTGTAACGCCTGGTTGATTAATGCCAAGAGCAGACATCTCGGTCCAGCCTAAAAGGAAGACAGCGGATTAGGGTGAAGTCGTCCCTCTACACTGATCTTGGGTCAGTTTTGTATTTCCCTCCCTAATGGTTCAGGATAGAATTTGGGGAGAGCAAACTGATCCTAGCTCTGTACCTAGGAGCAACTTCAGGTTACAGTAACTGTATGTCTGTCTACCTATCAGGACTGCCAGACGGTCATAATAAGCAGCTTGGTATTGGTATGTATTAGGATCCCCATTAGCTGTTGGGAAAGCAGCAGCTGCTCCTCCTGGGGTCCACGCAGATCATCAAACATGACATAATACAGAACAGGTACATCACAAGGACAGCGCGATACACATTTTAAAAATGGCACAGGTAGCCTCAGCGGCTCAGTTGCTCTTGGCTTCACTATCAGATTCTGATCCACAGAGTCGACCAGAAGCGTCTTTCAGCACTGACAACTCCATTAAGGAAGTAGAAGAGAGGAGGGGGTGAGAGTCTGCTGGCAGCAATGTTAGCCCCTGATTACTGGTTACTGGCAGGCACACACACACACACTGTACTGGTACCTGGCAGTCACCCACCACGGCAGTGAACCATGCTCCATTGGTTCACAGACAAACATAGAGTTGGGCTGCCCTCTGCTGGTTATAACCTAAAATTAACAGATGTCCTTTATCAAGTAATCTCGGGAAACACAGAACTAAAATCTGTCCATGAGGGATTATTGACATGGTAGCCTATTATCAAATAAAAGTGAAGTCCTACAGACTATAAAGGTTTGTTTCATAAGACAATTCGTAAGGCAATGCAATCTAACAAATAATGACTATTTTCCACATGCTCAACATTTTAGGACTAATTCCAGTGGCCTACTTAAAACATTGTCACTACACCCATAACAGACCACATGACGCGACAGTGATCCTTCGGTCCAGCACATGCAGTAGCCTCCAGCATAAAGAAATGAAGAACACTTGTGTTTCCTGCAACCATCGCGAATTAGCAGCATCTGGCTACATCAAAACAACTGGATCATATTCATGGGACAACATTGACCAACCTTAATGAACCCAGTAGCCTACAACAGGTGTCCTCAGCCAGGGGTACATGGGTACAGGACGTGAGAACACTCACGAGACCATAGGCTTCGGGGTCAAATGCACATTTGGGGGTACCTCAGGGATATTCTGAGCAGAGCCTAATTAAACTGGTTGTACCGCAACAGAAACAGGTTGGGAACCACTGGACTACAGTTTACATCTCAACGTCATACGCAAGAAGATGCGCTCATTGCGCTGTTGTTGTCATTGCGTAGCATGAATGGATGGACTGCCTTTGGCTTCTTGGCTTGTTGTGTTGTACATCAGCGCAGCGCCACCTCGAGGCGAAGGAAGAGAAGCGCTCGGGGACCAGGGCTGGGCAGGCATCAGGCTCCCTCACTGTATGTCACCGCACCGTGCATCGAAAGGTTTAGAGGATACAAATCGGATGCTGAATACTCCGTACCTGACAAAGGGTGAGTGAGATGCACGTTTTATTACTCTGCCGTATCCGACCACACCCAGACAATGCATTTGCCCGCGACCTGCCTTAAAGAAAAAAAGGCCCGTGAAATGAACATTCTAGGCTATTTGTGTCGGAGGGTACCAGGCTATGTCGTCCATAACGGTACAGCCCAGACAGCACATCAAATTGGCGACCTAAACAACACGTGATGGGTTATTATTGTACGCCTTTCAAATGAACCTATATGTGTAATTCGGTGTTACGCGTTGCCCTAAATGACACTCGTAATACCACATATTTTTAAGCTATCGATTATGATAAAAATGTCATATAAGCTTTCAACCGCAAAAGGTTACCGACCAGACTGAAAAACTGCAGCATCAGTTGCCATTCATCAATCAATATGGTGTCTAGTACATCCAAAACAGCCTATGCTAATAAAACAAATCATGATTATTATTATTAAATGTAATAATAAAGAACTGAACGGTCGCTAACGCAGGGTGGGTTGTTTTTTATGCTCAGGCAGGGCCATCTACAGTAGCTTCCAGAGAGAAATGATGAGCTGTCATTTACGATATAGCTCTGTAATTGAGAGAAGGAGGGAGAACGAGAGAGAGAGAGAGAGAGACGGCAACGAAACCAATGCAAAAACGTCGGGCACAATTGCGAGACCGAGGCCGCATAGAGGGTTAACCAATCCAATTCCACAATGGGGAATCAGGACTGTCTGGTCGCATTCACATATGAATCCTCTACCCTCATTTGGGGCCTAGATATGACAAGGTGCCTGATTAGATTACATCTCGCTAAATCACATTTTCACTGATGGGGCATCGTGAGTCAGCATTGCCTACCAGTACCATACCCCTTCAAGTATTGCCTATGGAGGCCTGTGTCACTGCAAACTGAACGGTAGGCTAGCTAGGCCATATAGTCGTAGTGTGTTTTTATGTAGGCTACCGTAGGCCTACACATATAGGAATTATGACCAAAAAATGAGCACCGGATGGTATGTTTCTTCTGAGCGGAAACGAGATGACTGTCAGTGTGTGTGTGTCCTTCTCTCTATCTGTGTACCTGCTGTGATCTCTGTGCCTGTCCTGAGTCATACTCATGTTATACAGTATCTTCACGTCTCTCAGGTTGGTCTGCCTGGTCTATCTAAGCCATCTGATCAACTATCCAACAGTGATGGTCGTTGTTTAGATCCTGTACGGGTAGCCTGTATTCCAGCCTGCTGTGACACAACATACCCATCATCACTGAACGGCCACTCTCAGTTCAGTGACATTGGTTCATTGCGACTTTGGTTTGGTGACCCGGCAAAACACTCCGTAATTAAATGTGGCCGTTAAGCAGGATGTCAAACAGTCAGTGACATATTATCTCATTTCTTCTGGAATGGTTGCAATGTAGCCTATTCTAAAGCCTCATTGTTAGCAACGAGGTCCAGTCATACCAGCAGGTTAGTGTGCTGGGCATTTAGTTTAAAGAAACCTCTTTGCTGAGTTTAGGTGTGACAAAGTTGTGAACTAAACCTGTTTGTTTTTAGGTTCGTATCCATCCTCTCCATTCGACTTTGTCGTTAGAATGTTGTGTCAATAATACATTATAATAATAGGCCTACACTTCATTGGTAGAGAGCTTTTTATTTACAAACAAAAATGACAAAGCTCTTTACATTGTGAGCAGCCATATCAAATGCTTTAATAAAAAGGGTCATGCTTGTGTTCCCTCCATTTACAGTTGGCTGTTATGACTGGTTGTTCTAACTGATGCTGACCGTGGGCTCTATTCAATCTGTATTGCTGAAGTGTTACAGATTGCGTGATCTACATTTTAAAGGTCATGTCCCATTGAGCCGAGATACGCAGCGGTCACCGCGAATGCAGTCTCCTCTAACGCCGTGGAACGTGGCCTTTAAATTGAATTCACGCTGCACCGTTGAACTTCTGCGACACTGATTGAGTGGAGCCCCTTGTCTTCTTACACAGGGTGTCATAGGGGTTAAAGGTGAGCAGGTGTGGCAGTGGACGTGGCAGAGATGAGTGTCTCTTCCTGGTTCCTGGTGAGTGGCGGGGGCATGAGGCACCGCCTCCCCTGGGAGATGATCTTTGTTGGTCGAGACGACTGTGAACTCATGTTACAGGTAAATCATATTTAGTTTTGTAGCGAGTCCAGAAAGGAACTCGAACCCGGGTACTGGAGAACGCCAGCCCAACACTGTAGCCGTTATGCCTAAACTGTAGTACCGCTGCTAATGTTACAGAGGTGCGTCGATGAACTACTCTGGCATGATGAGTAACCTGAAGACGTGCGGTAGCTCCCAGAGCTGATCTCTAGGCTTTAGTCTTGTCAAGAGACCTGGGTTCGAAATCTAGTGGGTCACACTGCTGCAGGTGACTGCAGGACCAAATGTAATCTATGTCATCTGGATTATAAAGAGATTAGCAGGATTATATTGATTGACTGGATTATTGTGTCTTTAGTCCCGCAGTGTGGACAAACAGCATGCCGTTATCAACTATGAGCCAACCACGGACGAACATAAAGTCAAGGACCTGGGAAGCCTGAATGGGGTCAGAGTTGAATAAATATGAATATGAAATGATTCATGTGCTTCGTAACCTGTTCTAAACTGCTAATAATGATATTCCTTTCCTTCCAGACATTTGTGAATGATGTCAGAATACAGGAGCAGGTGTATATCACTTTGAAAATTGACGACAAGTTGAGGTTTGGATATGATATCCTGTCATGGTGCCATTTTGTCTTTGAAGCTTCGCCTACAGTAGTTCATTGAAATGTCATCAATAGGAATGACAGTGACAAAAAAAGGACTTCAAGGCCAGAATACGGGTATATAAAACTGTACCGTAATCCCTCTTAATATACTGCCTGAAAAATTATCAAACCTTTCAAACTTACCGCTGTGTCTAATGCATAATAGATTAGCATATCTGTTTCTGGACTGTACGTCGCTCTGAATAAGAATGTATGCCGTTAAACGACTAAAATGTTAAATATCTGTGCTATCTCCTGTGAAGAGCTAAGCCTGTGCTGTACAATCACCTTTCCTTAACCTGTCTCACATACCAACCTGTTCACTGTGGTGCGAGGAGAGCTCCATGTCCCCGAGGAAGCACTAAAGGTTGGTTGGACAGTAGGCTAAAGAAATAGCTAGTTCTCTTTTTGTGTTTCTTATCATCCTATCTCCTCGCTTTTTTCTCAACCATTTTGGAGGAGAGGTTCCAAGGTCCCTCCCCTCTGACTTTCTTCTCCCATCCATTTTGAGAAGGAGGCGAGGAGAGAGGATGCATGAATTGAGAAAGAGCCCCAGTAAAATACGCTTACAAAGTACTATGAAAGGAAAAGCTCTGAGAGAGACCTTTTTTTCTACTACGCTGGTTGATGCATGTTTAATGGAGATTATGTTCAGTCAAGAACGGCGGCAGTTTCTGCTGCATGTGGCAAAACCTCACTGCTTTTGTTCGAACGACAAAAAACATACTTTATGAGGAACTTGGTGATACATTGTTCAGTTAGGCCTGTCTGAATCCTAACGTGAGTTCTACATGCATACATTACTCTGATTTTGCGTGAATCATGAACTGATGCCAATTGAGATTTGCACAACAACAACAAAAATTCTATGCTTACAACCTCATAAAGTACTGTGTAATTTCACTGATGCAAGGATAGATTGTCCCATGTATGTTGGTGCAAACATAGAAGAGCTCCTTATCAGACTTACCCTTGTAATCATATCTCTAATGGTGTGAGCTCATCTCCTCTCTGTGTTGTCCTGTGTCCTCATCTATCAGCATGAGAAGTTTAATAGTCAGCTCCTGCTGCAGATGGTAAAGCCGCCAGAAGCTGCTCCGGTACCATCCAGACCTGCAGTAGAGGTCAAGGCTGCAGCCGAGGGTGGTTCCGAGGGTGGCTCCGACGGGGCGGTGGCAGTGGGTAGTAAACCCCCTGAGACCAGCAGAGAGGGGGCCGGGGACGACAAGCTGGCAGGTGAGAGGGTCTGCACTCTGCATGGACCTTGGAGGGTGACACAGGTGACAGGATTAGGTTAACAGAGATGACAGGACTAGATGACAGAGGTGACAGGATTTTGGCGATGCCACCCACCCACACAGTCTGTGCTGTGACAACCGTGTGTCCTGTATTTTTAGTTTCCTACACTAGGCTGTCACCTTAATGTGATTCTAAAGTGCTCTGACTTGGAGACAAATTTGGAGGTCAAACTGTTCTGCCACAATATGTATTTTGGGGACTTGTGTGGGTACAAAGTGGTAGTTCGAGTTTGCAGAGGTCGTTGTTTGTTTCTCAGGGGACATTGCAGTAGAACAGTGGTTCTCAAACTTTTTATAGTCCCGTACCCCTTCAAACATTCAACCTCCAGCTGCATACCCCCTCTAGAACCAGGGTCAGCGCACTCTCAAATGTTGTTTTTTACCATCAATTTTTTTTTTTTTTTTTTTTACCTTTATTTTACTAGGCAAGTCAGTTAAGAACAAATTCTTATTTTCAATGACGGCCTGGGAACAGTGGGTTAACTGCCTGTTCAAGGGCAGAACAACAGATTTTGTACCTTGTCAGCTCGGGGATTTGAACTTGCAACCTTTCGGTTACTAGTCCAATGCTCTAACCACTAGGCTACACTGCCGCCCCATTGTAAGCTTGCTACACACACACTATACGATACATTTATTAAACATAAGAATGAGTGTGAGCTTTTGTCACAAGTGGGAAATGATAAAGAGCTGTTATAGGATAGGACCAGGGCACAAACAATAATATAATAATCATCAATAATTTTGCTCTTTATTTAACCATCTTACATATAAAACCTTATTTGTTCATAGAAAATTGTGAATAACTCACCACAGGTTAATGAGAAGGGTGTGCTTGAAAGGATGCACATAACTCTACAATGTTGGGTTGAGTCCCAGTCTTAAATAATTTTCTGCGCAGTCTTTGCCTTTATTTAGTTTTCATGCTAGTGAGGGCCAAGAATCAATTCTCACATAGGTACATGGTTGCAAAGGGCGTCAGTGTCTTAACAGTGCAATTTTCCAAGGGTAGGATACTCTGAGCGCAGCCCAATCCAGAAATCTGTCAGTGGCTTCTGATTAAATAAAATGTTCACTTGTTGCAATTTCGATGAGGCTCTCTTGTTCAGATATCAGTAAGTGGACTGGAGGCAGTGCATGAAAGGGATAACAAATCCAGTTGTTTGTGTCATCCGTTTCAGGAAATGACCTGCGTAAATGCGCACCCAACTCAGGTGCTTCGCTATATCACATTTGACATTGTCCGTAAGTTTGAGTTCATTTGCACACAAAAAAAAATCATACAATGATGGAAAGACCTGTGTGTTGTCCTTGTTAATGCAGACAGAGAAGAGCTCCAACTTCTTAATCATAGCCTCACTTTTGTCCCACACATAGTTGCAGAGAGTCCCTGTAATCCTAGATTCAGATCATTCTGGTGAGAAAAAACATCACCAAGATAGGCCAGTCGTGTGAGAAACTCATCATCATGCAAGTGGTCAGACAAGTGAAAATTATGGTCAGTGAAGAAAACTTTAAGCTCATCTTTCAATTCAAAGAAACGTGTCAATACTTTGCCCCTTGATAATCAGCGTACTTCTGTATGTTGTAAAAGCGTTACATGGTCGCTGCCCATATCATTGCATAGTGCAGAAAATACACGAGAGTTCAGGGGCCTTGCTTTAACAAAGTTAACAATTTTCACTGTAGTGTCCAAAATGTATTTCAAGCTGTCAGGCATTCCCTTGGCAGCCAGAGCCTCCCGGTGGATGCTGCAGTGCACACAAGTGGCATCGGGAGCAACTGCTTGCACGCTTCATTACCACTCCACTATGTCTCCCTGTTATGGCTTTCGCGCCATCAGTACAGATACCAAAACATCTTGAACACCAAAGTCCATTTGATGTCACAAAACTGTCCAGTACTTTAAACAACATCCTGTTGTCCTGGTTTCCAGTGGTTTGCAGAAGAGGATGTCTTCCTTAATTTATCCCCCATAAACGTAACGGACATATAGCAGGAGCTGTGCCAGGCCCGTCAGGTCTATTGACTCATCCAGCTGTAACGCATATAATTCACTGGCTTGTATGTGAAGCAGTAATTATTTCAAAACATCTCCTGCCATGTCACTGATGCATCGTGAAACAGTGTCGTTTGATGAAGATATTGTCTGTATAGTTTTTTTGGCCTTTTCCCCCAGCATTGTCCCAGCCAGATCCGCGGCAGCAGGAAGAATTAAGTCCTCCACAATAGTATGGGACTTGCCTGTCCTAGCCACTTGGTAGCACACCATATAAGACGCTTCTAGCCCCTTCTCATTTCTCATTAATGGTATCTGTTGCTTTTATACACGAAAGTTGTCTTAATTTTCGCTCAAAAAACTCCTGTGGCTTATTTTTCAAATTGGCATGTTTTGTTTCTAAATGTCTGCACAAGAATGAGGGTTTCATCGAGTTGTGAGATAGTACTTTTGCACATATAACGCACTGTGGCTGGGGAAAGGCACTACTCCCAATATAAATTAACCCCAAATCAATGTAGTTCTCATCATATTTGTGCCTCTTCGATGGTCCAACGTCCCTGTCTGTTGTTCGGTGATTTCCCGGGTAAGGAGGCAGTAGCTCTTTGGCTGCATCACATTCACAACTGGTTGCGTCCATGCTAGCTGGGCTAACAACAAATGTATAATAACTGATGCTAGCATCTGATGTGCTTGTGGAAGCAGAACAACTTGTGTGGTCGACAGGTGATGGTTTAGTACTGCTAGTAGTAGCAGTACTACCAGTAGAGCTGGTATGTGTCTCAATGGACGCCGGCCTAACTTTTTTTTAACCATTTATCAATTTTCGAGCAAACGGAATGAGCAGCAGCTATGTTTGGCTACATACGGACCGTTAATGGAATTCCCGCGAGAGAGTAACTGTTAATGTGATTGGATGTTAATTATTTGACTAGGCTACCTGTATTTGACATTGTGTTGTTATTTCACTGAACGCTATTTTTGGCAGTGAAACGAGGCTACTCATGCAAGAAAAAAACCTCACCCAAATGTATGTAATGCCCTGTTGGAAAATATAAATGGACTGTTTGAAAATGTGAAGAATTATATATTTTTTAAATGTATGTGAATCACATTTTTATTTGGCGTACCTTCCGAAGGCAAAGCGCGGATACCTGCGGTAGACAAACTAGGAAGTTAAACTTGTTCTGTCACAATAGTCTTTTGGAAGACTGTGAGGAAACACAATTTCAGTTCAAAACAAAATCTGTGTCTTTCTCACTGACCTTGGTGTTGTTTCTTTCCCAGGGGACATTGCAGTACTAAAAAGGGGCACCCCTCTGTATGGCCAGCCTTCCTGGTGGGGGGACGGGGACGCAGACGATGAGAACTCTGGGAAGCAGGATGGGACGACAACTGACAGGAAGCAGGAGAGATCTGAGTCAGGTAGATGCTGTCTAGCCTGGAATACAGACTGAAGTTAGCTGTGTTTCACTTTGTCTGTCTGTCTGCCTGTCTGTCTGTGTGCCTGTTTATACATCAAAAACCACCCTACCAGATAACAGTAGACGTTTGCCTTTCTGGTAGCATAGGACAGCAATTGAATCTCAAAGTCTAAGTCCTTGTATTACGCCATCTTGATATCTGCTTCAAACGACAGATTGTAAAGACCCCAAGGAGACAACAGCCGGGGCCCAGGAGAATGGCCTGTACACCTCAAGCCAGGAGCCCAGTTACTTCGAGATCCCCTCCTATACCAATGAACCCCCCTCCCAAGACACGGAAGGCGCCACCACCACTAACCCCGCCTCCGGCCCTGAAGCCGTCCCCCAGGGCCACGCCTCCTTCACCATCGAGTTTGACCTGCAGGCGTCCAATAAGGTGGCGGTTAAGGACCGGGTGGCAAAGGCAGTGCCGGAGGTGAGGCCACGGCCCCCAAAGAAGGGCGCAGGAGAGGAGCTGAGCGCCCTGCAAACGGCCATGGTGGCGGCGGAGGTGAAAGTAGCTGATTGGCTGGCCCAGAACGAGATCCCATTGGCCCGTACGGAGTCGGTTGACAGAGTGGTGGAGGACGACGGGGAGAGCGTGAAGAGTGATGTGCCGGTTCAGCTGAAGAGTCTTAAAGGTAAGACCAACCAACCAATCACCATAAGAATAGAATTGAGATTTTTCCGTCAGCAAGTCGTCTTGCTATTGCATAGCACTACACAGTTATTACACTATGAGACAGTTTCCTAAACACAGATTAAGATTAGTCCTTGATTTGAAAGCATGCGCATCGAAAGCGCTTCATAGTCTAGGACTATGCTTAATCGGTGTCTGGGAAACCAACCCAATAGGTTCATAGGATTATAACTGCACACACCAAACGTCCAACCCCCTTCTCTCTCGTTTCAGGTAGTAAACACGAGGACGGTACCCAGAGCGACTCAGAGAATGCAGCCGCGCTGGGCGAGCAACGCCGGGCCGCCTTCGAGGACCACTCCAGGGGGCTGTGGCGCGGCCGACTAGAGGGGTCAGGGGTCAAGATACGAGAGGGGCGCGCCAACGTCCCAGAGGGACTCTTTGCCGAGGAAGATAGCCCAGCCCGACGACACAGGTCCTCAGCTTCCAAAATGGCACCCATCGGAGGAGAGTTAAGAGAGAGAGAGAGGACCAAAGATTCTGTTCCTTACCACCGCGACCAACACCAACCGATAGGACTTGGGGAGGGGTTTCAGAATCGCCGTGGAGACGACTATAGCGACCGGGGGACCTATACCATAGAGATAGAGAACGAAGATAACCAAGAGGAGGAGGCCAGGAGAATGATTGACAAGGTGGGGATGGTAAATAGGATTTTAATGAGCTTAAACTGTCATTTGAATCCTGTTTCATCTGAATAACTCTTTTACACAGTCATTAGTCCCAGAATTGGTGTCTTTTTTGTCAAGGGCATGGCCTCGTATTTACTGCAAGTGGTACTGTGCAAGTGCACTAAGCCCACATTGTGTTGACCTCTCGATTGAATGTTTGGTTGAATATTTATTGAAGTCCATGTTCTGGCCCAGGTATTTGGTGTGGAGGACTACCAGAATCTGTCCAGGGTGGCGGGCTATCCTGACATCCAGAGAGAGAGACTGACCACTCAGAGGCCAGGCTCAGGAGACAGAGGCAAGCCTGGACGTATCGAACCAGAGGTAACAGCATTTCTGTCTGTCTACACAGAGACTCTCCATTGCAGAGGAGTGAAGGAGTTCAACTCCAAGTCAGACACTACTGTAGATTTGCTATTTTTATACTCCCAAGATTAAGACAGACCTCACACATAAAGAAAGCTTAAAGTTTGATGCCATTCCTCGTGGGGAAAAAATACAAGTTTTTATAAAGAAAGGAAACATGCTCTCAAAAGTGCAGTTGTGTTTGAAGTAGACCTAAGCATTTTACCTGTAAATAATAGATGCGTACATGCCACTGTGACACTCTGACTAGTAGAATTTGTCCTCGTCTTCCCCTGTGCTCTAGTCTCTCCCCTTTATGTTGGGGACTGGGTGTTGTTCAATTTCGGTTTCTCCCCTGTTTGTCCTCCAGTCTCTCCCAGAGGAGCTGGTTGTGGGCGGTCCCAGGTGGGTCTCCCAATGGGCTACTCTGGCAGCCAGCCACATCAGGACTGACCCTGAGGGCTCTGGAGCGGAGTCCCATGTCCACTACCACACCGAGGACAGAGGTGCTACTGCTGGGCTTAGACCTGTTCTGAAATTGAAGTGCTTTGCTGTTTTTCAGTTGTTTTTCATGTATTAGTCATACCACCTTTTTCAGTATAAAGTCAATAATAACTAGAATAAAGAAAAGAGTGTTGGGTATTTATATTGCCAATATATGAGAGTTAGTTAGACACAGTAGAGATTATTGTGTAGAAATGATTATGATGTTTTATACCCTGTCTCTCTATAGCTGAGATCAGTGAGTCTAGTCACTCTGCCTCCATGGCCTCCACCAGCTATACAGAGCGCAAGAGGAGAACCCTGCCCCAGCTCCCCTCCACCGAGGAGACAACCCCAGGGGGGAGAAGATCCCCTGGTCCAGCTCACCGCCCCTCCGATGTGGGGGAGAAACAGGACACGGAGCTCCAGGAGAAGGAGAACCAGGAGACGGGGAGAGGAGGGAGAACCAAGCCTGGTGGTGGAGGTGGTGGGGGTAGCCAGGCTGGTAGTGTGGGTGGAAGCACCAGAGGAAGTCCGAAAAAAGGCTCTCCAGCGAAGAACCAAGAAGCGGGAAGCCGGAAAGAAACTGTGTTGGCGAAACTGCCACCTCGGCCAGGGAGTAGTGGGGGGAAGAGACTGGAGGAGGCACGGAGGAGGAAGAAGGAGATGGAGGAGAAGGCTAAAGAAAGGGAGAGTGCTGGGAAGCCGCTTCTTAGACAAGAGAGCTTTACGGTGGAGAGACCCAGCACCAACGTCCCCCAGGAGCTCATCCCACGGATTGACACGCAAACTGGGGCACGAATACTGACAAAGGAGGGCAGGGAGGATGGTACCACCCGGCAGAAGGACTCAGAAGCGGTGGCTGCGTTTCTGGAGACAACGGTATCAGACCTGGGTGAACCAATTAGCCAGTCCATCGAGGGGTCTTTGTCGCCCGAGTCGGATGTGGACACCACCAGCACCGTTAGCCAGGCAGCGGGCGTCGGAGGGCGGAAGGTGGTCCACCAGAAGAGACGTACCCTAACTGCCCAGCAGAAAGAGAGGGAGAAGACGGTGCTGTGTTCCTCCAACAAGGGGCCTACCAGAGCCAGAGATACCCAGGATAGGAAACCCAAATCCAGACCGTCTGGAGGACAAGGGACCCGCCAAGCTGGTCGTGCCTGGACCTCCCTGGACCTAACAGATGACGACGTCAACTCCAACTCCCTCCTCTCCGACTCCCAACCCTCCTTACAGGAGGTTAGCTCCCACAGTTCCCACGCCAGAACCCAGGCCGGAAGCACCAGAGTGGAGGCTAGCACCAAGGCTAGCCGGGCTAAAAACACCCAGGCATCCAGCACCACCACAAACACCCTCAGTAAACCTACCACCACCTTGCCCAAGGTGCGGCCCACCCGGGCCTCGATACTCAGACGTGCCCGTTTGGGGGACTCCTCCGATACCGAACCAGCCGACATGGACCGGATGTCCGTAGCCTCCGAGGCTAGCACCACTAGCTCCAGGTCCGCGGCTCCCGGACCAGGGTTCCGGAGAGGCCTGTCCCGCATTGAGGCCCTGGCCCAGCCCAGGAAGCCCAGGATGGGATCTCCGTCTGCCCAGAGTGACTCAGAGGCCACGGGGGGCCGTAGCCGGGGGATAGGGGCTCGTAGCATTGCTACCGACTACGCCGTCCGACAGGGACTCAGAGGAGTCAGCAACATGGGAGGGATAATACCCAGGGCCAGGGCTAACAGCGCCTCCAAACTACCTGACAAGTCTAAGGGCTACATCACCCCCACAGGTAACATACTGTACTGTCTGATACAGAAGTAGTGTTTCTGACTGTTCTCTAGTAACTTATCCACCGCAATATTTGATTTGGTATCATGTTTGTGCTATAGTCTTTATAGGTTCTGTCATTATTCAGCATCTTTATGTACATTTACATGTATGAGTAAAATCTCTTCTCTATGGACAGTTGTGTGTATCTAGAAGTGGTAAAGCCCTCAATCACTACTACGTCTACTGACAAAACATCTTCTCTTGACTCCAGCGGGTGGCCGGTGGCGCCGGATGCCCATGGACTACGCCTCCACCTCGGAGGACGAGTTCGGCTCCAACCGCCACCCGTCCAAGCACGGCGGTCCCGCCCGGCAGTTTGCGTCGCCGCGGCTGACCCAGCTGGGTGGCTCCGCCCCTGCCACGCCCAGTCCGGGGGGTATAGCGGCTCTGAGGCAGCAGTCAGCAGGCAGAGAACAGGAGGAGTACATGAAGGACTGGACCACTCACAGTGAAGAGATCGCCAGGTATGGAGGAGCTGTCTGTACTGTACATATACAGAGAAACTGTAGGGTCAATTCTATAGGGGAGCAATCTCACTAGGCCTATACAATATAATAGGGTCAATTCTATAGGGGAGCAATCTCACTAGGCCTATACAATATAATAGGGTCAATTCTATAGGGGAGCAATCTCACTAGGCCTTTACAATATAATAGGGTCAATTCTATAGGGGAGCAATCTCACTAGGCCTATACAATATAATAGGGTCAATTTTATAGGGGAGCAATCTCACTAGGCCTATACAATATAATAGGGTCAATTCTATAGGGGAGCAATCTCACTAGGCCTATACAATATAATAGGGTCAATTCTATAGGGGAGCAATCTCACTAGGCCTATACAATATAATAGGGTCAATTCTATAGGGGAGCAATCTCACTAGGCCTTTACAATATAATAGGGTCAATTCTATAGGGGAGCAATCTCACTAGGCCTATACAATATAATAGGGTCAATTTTATAGGGGAGCAATCTCACTAGGCCTATACAATATAATAGGGTCAATTCTATAGGGGAGCAATCTCACTAGGCCTATACAATATAATAGGGTCAATTCTATAGGGGAGCAATCTCACTAGGCCTATACAATATAATAGGGTCAATTCTATAGGGGAGCAATCTCACTAGGCCTATACAATATAATAGGGTCAATTCTACAGGGGAGCAATCTCACTAGGCCTATACAATATAATAGGGTCAATTCTATAGGGGAGCAAGTTACTTTGAGAACCAGTTTAACCTCAAAAGTATCCATTTTGCAACATTCATTATTTCACTATTTGCACTATATACGCACAATAATACACATTAGAAGTAAAATCAAGGGTATTTAACGGATTCATTCCCTGTATGTTGACAGGATCAGTCAGGACCTAGCCAAAGACCTGGCCATGCTGGCCAGGGAGATCCATGATGTGGCCGGAGAGATCGACTCAGTCAGCCCAGCCGCTAGTGCTGCCACTGACCCAGGAGCCATGGTACTAAACATCCCACGATGCAATAATCACACTTTATGTTGCTGTTGACATCAGTCATGATTTCCCCAAAAGTCTGAGCCACATGTACATATCAGGGCCCATATTCATAAAGCGTCTCAAAGTAGGAGTGCTGATCTAGGAATATGATCTAAATTCTAAAAACTGAGCCTAGATCAGTACTCCTATCAGAAGCTACATAAATACGGGCCCTGACGCCTGCTCCTTGTGAATATTGTGGATTTACAGTACCTGTCAAAAGTTTGGACACACCTACTCATTCAAGGGTTTTTCTTTGTTTGTACTATTTTCTACATTGTAGAATAATAGTGAAGACATCAAAACTATGAAATATCACATATGGAATTATGTAGTAACCAAAAAAAGTGTTAAACAAATAAAAATATATTTTAGATTTTAGATTCTTCAAAGATTCTTTCCCTTGATGACAGTTTTGCACACTCTTGGCATTCTCTCAACCAGCTTCACCAGGAATGCTTTTCCAACAGTCTTGAAGGAGTTCCACCATATGCTGAGCACTTGTTGGCTGCTTTTCCTTCACTCTGTGGTCCCAAACCATCTCAATTGGGTTGAGGTCGATGATTATGGAGGCCAGGTCATCTGATGCAGCATTTCATCACTCTCCTTGGTCAAATAGCCCTTACACAGCCTGGAGGTGTGTTGGGTCATTGTCCTGTTGAAAAACAAATGATAGTCCCACTAAGCGCAAACCAGATGGGATGGCGTATTGCTGCAGAATGTTGTGGTAGCCATGTTGGTTAAGTGTGCCTTGAATTCTAAATAATTCACAGACAGTGTCACCAGCAAAGCACTCACACACCTCCTCCTCCATGCTTCATGGTGGGAACTACACATACAGAGATCATCCGTTCACCTACTCTGCGTCTCTCAAAGACACAGCTGTTGGAAACAAAAATCTCAAATTTGGACTCATCAGACCAAAGGACAGATTTCCACCGGTCCATTGCTCGTGTTTCGTGGCCCAAGCAAGTCTTTTCTTATTATTGGTGTCCTTTAGTAGTGGTTTCTTTGCAGCAATTCGACCATGAAGGCCTGATTCACGCAGTCTCCTCTGAACAGTTGATGTTGAGATGTGTCTGTTACTTGCCCTCTCTGAAGCATTTATTTGGGCTGCAATCTGAGGTGCAGTTAACTCTAATGAACTTATCCTCTGCAGCAGAGGTACCTCTTGGTCTTCTTTTCCTGTGGCGGTTCTCATGAGAGCCAGTTTCATCATAGCGCTTGATGGTTTTTGCAACTACACTTGAAGAAACTTTCAAAGTCCTTGAAATTTTCCACATTAACTGACCTTCATGTCTTAAAGTCATGATGGACTGCCATTTCTCTTTGCTTATTTGAGCTGTTCTTGCCATAATATGGACTTGGTCTTTTACCAAAGAGGGCCATCTTCTGTATACCACCCCTACCTTGTCACAACACAACGGATTGGCTCAAATGCATTTAGAAGGAAAGAAATTCCACAAATGAACTTTTAACTAGGCACACATGTTAATTGAAATGATTTCCAGGTTAGTACCTCATGAAGCTGGTTGAGAGAATGCCAAGCGTGTGTAATGAACACGATGGGAGACAGAGAGCTGGTTTCAAGCACTGGGCGCAGCAGGTGTTTATTGTAAAGAACCACAGGAGGGGGCAGGTAGCTGGGTCCAGGGACAGGCTGAAGGTCATACACAGTACAGGCAGGGAAAAGGCTAGTAACGTAGTCTGGGAGATCAGGTAATAGGTTAAAATACAATAGGTTAAAATACAGGCAGGGAATAGTCAAAAGGCGTCGTTAGTGAGGCAGTCAATAACTATCATACAAGGGAGGATTAACTAACAGGACCACCAGCGCTCCGAATAGAAGTGTGTCACAAAACAAGCAATACCTCACGGTGATGGGGTGGAAAGAACTGAACTAAATAGTTTGTGATAATGACATACAGGTGTGTGAACAGGTGATCAGAATTCAGGTGATTGGGATCTGGAGAGTGAGCTGCGTTCAGGGGATCTACGTGTTTGAGAGTGTGAGTTGGAAGCAGACGTTACAGCGTGTGCAAAGCTGTCATCAAGGCAAATGGTAGCTACTTAGAAGAATCTCAAATATCAAATACATTTTTATTTGTTTAACACTTTTTTGGTTACCGCATGATTCCATACGTGTTATTTCATAGTTTTGATGTCTTCACTATTATTCTACAATGTAGAAAAGAGTCAACATATGACGTAGATGTGTCCAACCTTTTGACTGGTACTGTATATATCAGAAAACAATTTACTTTGTATTGGGTGCTTTGCCCAGTTGGAGGAGCGAGTTTTTGACGATGGCTTGGATCTGGGGAGCGGCCCGTCAACAGAGAGCATTCTGGGTAATAACGTCCGCCCCGTGGAGCTCCGGCCACGCAACTCTAACAGACAGGGTCCCCGCGCCATTCGCCGCCAGACCTGGAACAGAGAGGACGTGAGTTGTTGCCGCTTGAAATCCAAACTAAAAAAGTGAAAGTATTTGATTGTACTCTGGTTTAGCCTGGTTTCTAGTTTGTTTCAGCTTGTCTTTATCCAATGTGTGTTTATAATGACAATGGCAACATTACTAGTTTGAGATAAATAAAAAAACGTTTGAAAAACAGTCGTTAGAG
The DNA here is from genome assembly GCF_002021735.2 of Oncorhynchus kisutch. Taxonomy (NCBI): domain Eukaryota; kingdom Metazoa; phylum Chordata; class Actinopteri; order Salmoniformes; family Salmonidae; genus Oncorhynchus; species Oncorhynchus kisutch. The sequence continues at coordinate 71,138,225 of NC_034174.2, read as the reverse complement.
AGAGAGACAAAACACAACCCATCAGCCAAAAGGACTTGATGTCAGGGTGAATTGACCCTATCCCTTCAGAAACCTACTGTATTATTGATGAAACAGTGTGTAACTTGAAAAGGTATTAATAAACCAATTAGGCACATTTTAGCAGTCTTGATATAACATTTTGAACTGAAATGCAATGATTCATTGGATCAGCACATACACTGCTACCATCTAGCGGCCAAAATCTAAATTGGCCGCTAGATGGTAGCAGAATATGGCAGCAGAATAGTGGTATCAAGAATATGGATATCCTTGCTTCAATGCCTGAGCTACAGGCAGTTAGATTTGGATATGTCATTTTAGGCGAAAATGGGAAAAAAGGGTCCGATCCTTATGAGGTTATTAATAACACAGTTATTTCTATATTAATGATGGATGATGCTGGTTTCTGGGAGATTTGGGCAAAAATAAGCTATTGTATATCTAATATCCTCATGGTTTTGTGACTGCATATAGCCTTGGTATCCCTGCCTGTCCTAGTTATCATGCTATTTTAGGTGTTTACTGAAACACCTCTTACATAAGACCTCCTCTTTTCCTTGTTGTTTCCCCCCAGGCGGTGTTGGATAGTTTACTATTAGCATCTGTGACCCAGCTCTCTGCACGGATACGCCATTCTGTGGACAAAACAGCCGGCAAAATCAGGTAGGCATCACCTTTCATCACGATTCATTCAAAGATAAGGAATGTGAAATAATGAATTCCCTGATTTTGATGATGAAGTGTTAGGAGTGCTTTATGAGTTGCAAGTGAACCCAAGCAGTGTGAAATAATTGGCTAGCGTTTGACTTTGAAGAAATGTTATTCTGAATACGTGCAGTTACATGCTGTGCTTTGAACTGGATCAAATCCGGATAATGACAAGGAAGAATCAGTAGTGTTGTATAAGATATGATGGCTTGTATCCTAGAAAATACTGTATCCTAATTTGGATACTATGAATGGCACTTCATAAAGGTTAAGATGACAACTTGAAACATCCATCCTCACTTTTTAAACATCAGAAACCACTTTCATGTTCCCCCTCAACCCATTTCACACAAATTATTTTTGAAAACTTCTCCAGGATATTATTCAAAGATAAGGACCGGAAATGGGACGAGATTGAGAATAAACTCCAAGCCGAGCATGACTCTCTACTCCTCAAGACTTCCAGCACGGTAAGGTGCCAGACCCCTACTGTCCTTACCTCACACCTTGTCTCTTGCTGTACCACCCAGCTGCTGTGATAAATGACTGCAGAGGACCGGTGGAAATATTTTCAAGTTCAGGTTTCAAGGTGTATTAGTCGTAGGTAGCGTATACACATAGTATACACCGTCCAACCAAATGTGTACTCGCAGGTTCCTTCTGGACGGTGCGACCACAATAAAACTTAATAAAATATAATAATAGAAACATAAAGTTAATGGTTCGGTAGAATAGAATAAACATTTTAGCATAAGTATAATACAGGAAGGCACAATTTAGTCCAATATTTACATGTGTTTTGGGGGGCAAGTGTTTAAATTGTGCAGTATTTAGGAACAATAATAACATTCTGATAGAGGCAGTTGTGATGTGTGTGTAGCATGAATGTATATGTGTCTGTGTGGGTGTGTGAATGCTTGAGTCAGGGAGTGCATGTGTGCTAGGGTGTGGAGAATCAGAGCAGGTGGTCAGTCCAGTTCAAGTGTTCAGCAGTCTGATGGCTTGTAGATAGAAACTTTTCTTCACCACCCGCTGGAGGGCCTTGCGGTCATAGACAGAGCAATTCCTGGCCATGACGCTCTCGGTGGTGCAAGAGAAGTGCCTGGTTAACATCTAAACACAAACCAGAGAGTGCTTATTTGGGGTGATGATGCAACAAAACTTTGGGACGGTAAATAATTGATGTCTTCTACCACCATCTGGGAAGCTCGGAGTAGTTTTAAAGGCCGTCGTTGGCTGATGGTGCTGTTGCATTAATAATGTCTGTTAAGCCTGACATACACCCAGATGTAGTAGGACGACCTAAACAGAAGGTGGTCAGGGGGTGAGGTAAGGACGTGTTTCTCAAACCTGCCCCCCGGTCTGCACAGTCACATTTGTTTAATTGAGATGTGAGTTGGCATCACTTTCTGAATCAAGATAATAAGTCACTTCCTCTCAATTCTGAAAGTATAAATTATGATGTTTGTCCCTCCCTCCCTCCCTCCCTCTGTCTGTCTTTCTCTCTCTCTCTCTCTCTCTCTCTCTCTCTCTCTCTCTCTCTCTCTCTCTCTCTCTCTCTCTCACTCTCTCTCCCTCCCTCTTCTTTCCCTCCCTCCCTCCCTCCCTCCCTCCCTCCCTCCCTCCCTCCCTCCCTCCCTCCCTCCCTCCCTCCCTCCCTCCCTCCCTCCCTCCCTCCCTCCCTCCCTCCCTCTTTCTTTCTTTCCCTCCCTCTTTCTTTCCCTCTCTCCCTCCCTCCCTCCCTCCCTCCCTCCCTCCCTCTGTCTTTCCCTCCCTCCCTCCCTCCCTCCCTCCCTCCCTCCCTCCCTCCCTCCCTCCCTCCCTCCCTCCCTCTGTCTTTCCCTCCCTCCCTCCCTCCCTCATTCCCTCCCTCCCTCCCTCCCTCTGTCTTTCTCTCTCTCTCTCCCTCCCTCTCTTGCCTCTCTCACTCTCTCCCTCCCTCTGTCTTTCCCTCCCTCCCTCCCTCCCTCCCTCCCTCCCTCCCTCCCTCCCTCCCTCCCTCCCTCCCTCCCTGTCTCCCTCCCTCCCTCCCTCTGTCTTTCTCTCTCTCTCTCCCTCCCTCTCTTGCCTCTCTCTCACTCTCTCACTCCCTGTCTTTCAAACATCACATCAGAATCAAGTGACACTCTCGGGTGAGCGGCGATAATATGTCCGCCCTGGGATTTGACCCGACAACCTTTCAGTCCCACCTCCCTATATCAGCTATCCCTCCTCACTGTCCTCCCGTATTATAAAGTGTCTCAGAGTAGGAGTGCTGATCTAGGATCAGGTCCCTCATGTTCATATCATTTTATTAATTATGATCTGAAAGCCTAAACTGATCCTAAATCAGAACTTCTATTCAAGCTGGAGGAGAGGAGCAGTTTGATTAGTCAAAGGACTTGACTTATAGTCTCTTGTCGTGGGCGGTCCAAAAAATACTGCCTTGCTCAGGAACACGGTTGTAAATTCAGACTGAACACAGTGACTGGCCTTGGGCTACCTCTCAGTGATGTGTCTGTTCACTAGAGTCCAAATGGAGGGGATGACTATGCCACGTTTTAATTGCTTCAGCTTTTCCCAGTAGAAAGGAGGAAGGTAACAAGGGTCAATCTGATGTTGTTGCTGTTGTTGTTGTTGTATAGGGGAGGTAACAGGTGAGGACATCAATGTCTTATCGTGAACGGTATCCCTTCTTCAATTCCCTAAACAATTTGTGTGTGTTTTGTTGACCTTTTTGTTTGTGTGGTTGTTTACCAGGAGATCGCCACCATCCTCCAGGATCTGAAGAGAGTGGAGAGACAGTTACTAGGTATGAGTCCTGAGACAGTCATATATGATTTGATTTCAGCTGTATATAGTACAAGTCATAGAGATATACAGTTAGCATCTGCACAGAGCATCTATATTCAAACTCATTTCATCATATCAATCATCACATTATTATATATAAATAAATCTTCCATTCTCTGATTGATTGATTGTTTGCTTGATTGACTGATTGACAGACCTCCTCTTTGACTGACTGATTAACAGACCTTCTCCTCTTTGATTGATTGACATAACTCCTCTTTGATTGACTGATTGCCAGACCTTCTCCTCTTTGATTGACTGATTGCCAGACCTTTTCCTATTTGATTGACTGATTGCCAGACCTTCTCCTCTTTGATTGACTGATTGCCAGACCTTCTCCTCTTTGATTGACTGATTGCCAGACCTTCTCCTCTTTGATTGACTGATTGCCAGACCTTTTCCTATTTGATTGACTGATTGACAGACCTTTTCCTCTTTGACTGACTGATTGGCAGACCTCTTTGACTGACTGATCGACAGACCTCTTTGATTGACTGATTGACAGACCTTCTCCTCTTTGACTGACTGATTGGCAGACCTCTTTGACTGACTGATCGACAGACCTCTTTGATTGACTGATTGACAGACCTTCACCTCTGACTGACTGATTGACATTCCTTCTCCTCTTTGATTGACTGATTGACCATCATTCTCCTCTTTGACTGACTGATTGACAGACCTTCTCCTCTTTGACTGACTGATTGCCAGACCTTCTCCTCTTTGATTGACTGATAGACAGACCACCTCTTTCATTGACTTAGACCTTCTCCTTCTCCTCTTTGCTCCACAGTGATTGATGTGATGGTGGATCCGGACGGCACCCTGGATGCCCTGACCAGTCTGGGACTGACCAGCCCTCTGACCGACCTGCAGAGGGTCAGTCCTGGGGCAGCGGGGCCCTCCGCTGCCAGTCACCCCCCTGGAGGTAGTAATGGAGAAGGCCCTTCTAGCAGCACCCTGTCGGGCCCCAGCGGTGGACCCTCCTCGGGGGCCTCTGGCACCTCTACCCAGGTGGCAGAGAGAGATCTGGGACTCCATGTGAATAATAATCTGCCCTCTAGTGGTGGAGAACAGAACTGTGTGGTTCATAAATGAGGAGGATCCTGGATCTAGAACACACTACTAAAGTACAACTACCTAAACACTTGCTTGGAGGGGCCCTGATTGAAGCTCACTACTAGGGAGGATGGTAAAAGACTTGGAGAGATGGGACTCCCACTGGGCACAGATGTCAATTCAATGTCTATTCCACATTGGTTCAACGTAATTCCATTGAAATGACGTGGAAACTACGTTGACTCAACTAGTGTACGCCGAGTGGGTTGATATTTCCTTCAATGTCTGGACAAACCTCCTGAACATCAGACCTGACCAAAAGAGAAGTAAATATACACTTTTTAATCTTTGTCTCTGACATACCAATCCGTTTGTTCATATGAATTGGAGCCAACAGTGAGCTTGTTCTGTAGCTATAACATGTATATAGAAGGGTTGTGAAAGGATTATGTACTGTCAATACAATCTATGTACCAGCACATGTCCTACAGTCCGTTATCAATACTACTATATCAATATTCTTGAACACGTTTGAAAAGCATCAAGAGTTCTTTTGCATTATGGTCTGCTAACTGCACCTGCTTCTGGTTGATTGATGACTTTTCAGAAGACATTTGATATGATTCTGTTTGTGTTCGACAGTGTTGCCGATTGTGTAACACCGTGTAACTTTACACACTAAAAACAAATGGTTCTATATAGTGGCAAATAAGGGTTCTTTGGCTTTGGTTCTTTAACCATAATCATAAGGTTCTAAATGGAACCTGTATGGTGCTATGAAGAACCTTTTCCGTTAAAAAAGGTTACATATAGAGCCAAAAAGGGTTCCGCTGTGGTTCCAACCATTTTGGGGGCTATATAGAACCCTTTTTTTATGGAGAATGGTTCTGTAAAGAACCTTCTCAATCTCAAAGGTTGTTTAATTCAGATGTAATAGACATATTATATTGTTAAAATTCCATCGTTTTTTTTATTGTTGAATCAGGTGTGCTAGCTCTGGAACAGTTGGGGGTTCCTGAGGAGAGAATTGATAACTACTTAGTCATTCGCTCTCAATTGACACAAGGCCATACGTGAGTTTGTCACTGGCTATAGTCACATATTGTATCGCATATAACAGCATAACCCAACAGATTAGAGCAACTGAAATTACACTCAACACTCATGGTTGGACAAAGCTGTTAGCAAACCACTCCCCAAAAATATTCAAATGAGCCGCCGTCCCTACATTGCTAAAAGCAGAGAACCATTGAAAGGCTCAAAGGCTTTTTTGGGTCAGTATGGTTCCACATAGAATCATCACCCTTCCCAAAGAACCCTTGAGGAACCCTCTTTTCTTAGTGTGCAGGCTACTATTTACAAGCGATGAAGTCACTGTTTTGACTGATGAGCTTGCATTTGACTGTTGCCTGATCGGCAGTCTGCTTTGTGGTTCCAACCCTTTTGGGGGCTATATAGAACCCAAATTACAACAAAAACTAAATGGACACCATGGTTCAGCATTGCAGAAAAGAACTCAGTGTCTTTCTGAAAATACTTTTCAGAATATCCCGCCATTATGCATAGCATAGCTCAGCAAATATTGTGAATATGACCATATAGCATACTGTATGTTTTAGCTGACTTGCAGCTTGCTGCGCTTGTTCTAATATTACGATTTTTCCACTAAAGAGAGGCCAATATTATTCTTTATTTATTCAGATGAAAAGACATCGGGTATGTACAGTGTTATGTATCCATTTAAATGTGTATAATATTTATAATTCTCCCATCCATGCCTTCCCGTGTGGAGTGATACAGTATCTCTTAAGAAAGATGGATCAAAGATAGCTCTACCGTATGTTACTAATAACTAACTACTGTAGGCACGGTGGTAAACTAGCTTCCTGAAAAATGTGTTCCCGAAAGTAGTCCCCATATCCAAGTGTATTATGTCACAAAGTGCCCATTGTCAAAACCATTGTTGATGAAACGATAAGATGGAAATAGCCTGGGTGCCACATGTCTGGCATGAGAATTGCGTAAGGAGTTGGAAAGATGTGTAGCTAAGCTAACGTTTGTTGATTTGCACATGTTAAAACTGCGGTGATTCGCCACAGGGTGGTGTTAGTAAGGATACGTAACATCTGTTGACCAAAACAGGCCTGGGTGTACTCCTTGTGGATGCTGGGTTTCATTGGAACTTGTTTTTTACTGAGAACTGGTTTTGATTATCCTTTATGATTGAGTCCACCGGAGGCTGGTGAGGGGAGGACGGCTCATAATAATGACTGGAAGGAAGAGAATGGAATGGTATCAAACACAAGGAAACCATGTGTTTGATGTGTCAATACCATTCCATTAATTCCATTCCAGCCATTACTATGAGCCTGTCCTCCCCAATTAAGGCACTACCAGCCATCTGTGATTGTGTCATGGAATACACACTCGTGTTCTGGTTAACGTACTTGAAGAACCCTTATGAAGCGAAGAGATCTGAGTAAAAACCAGCATAGAAAGGGATAGTCGGAGACCAGGACCATGTTGTCGGGAGAAAACGTTTTGAAATGGAGTTAAGCGGGTAGGTAACCACTCATTTTCATTATCCGTTGCAAAACAGTTTGCTACAGTGTGCCCTACTGAACATGACCAAGTGCTGAGAGAAACCATGACATGGACCCGGGAAATTAAATGGACCCAGGAAGTAAAAATGGACCAGGAAGTAGCTCTATATACCCCATAGAGCTAGATAGAGGACACAACATTGTATCTGTCCCTTTATGGAGTCTGTGAGAGCACACAGCACCATTAAGGCCATCTCCATTTTGAAGTGGTTACTTTTCATATTCTACTACTATGAGTTGGTAAACAAACTGAAAGGGTGCACACTGCCACCTGGAGTGTGTTGTTTGAACAGGTATAAATCCAAGGTTTATGATTTATTGGCTGATCCTGATGAGCTGGTTTGAATGATGTGATCCTTTCTTATCCCATAAGAAGTCCCACCCAGTTCTACTTCAAAATGGTGTAAGTCCTCAATGGTGCTGCCCATGCTAACATGGCTTTTAGACACTAGAGTCCTCTATCTACCTCTATGATATACCCATACTGTATCTGGATGTCCTGCCTCATACCAATGTTTACACATGAATGTAACCAGATCGTAAATGTTGATGTTTCTCAGCCAAAACAGCTTGATTATTAATAAAGGAAATAGCATTTTGTGTCTTATTAGTAAGGTCTTTATTGTCTTTATGTCATTTCAAACCTTTTACATGTTTCTGCTTGTATATTTTGTACGGATAGGTTTTCTAATTGTCATGATTTATTTCCTATCTTTGTAAGATAATGGTTACTTGATTTTTTTTGTTTGTCTACTTTACACTGATTTTAATAAAATGCATGATTATCGTTGACAGTTTTTTCATGTGAATTTCAACGGAACATACAGGACACACAGAACATAGAAATATAATTATTAGAATGGACCGCCCCATTCAAGTCAAAACCATTTCCATTCTGTAAATTCTATTTCTATGGCTCAGAAGGGCCGTCTGCGGTGCTCTGTTAATTACTGTGTCTTAAGATATTCTGTTCCACTTGTTTAATCCCCCTGCAGTGTAAAGCCGCTCCCCTTTGTCATACTGGGCTACTGATGCTGCTGCTGCACAGCATGTGTTTTCGGAGCTCTGATTCTACTGGGAGAATCGTGGGTTTTCAGAATTAAGTTGAGGCTTGTTACCGAACTGTGGTTTTGAATGTCTTTGGGGTTTTACATGGAAATGAAAGATTAAGAGTGCGCTGGCCTCGTCCTTTTGTCTGGGTAGGATATTATTCTGTACTGTTTCAAGTTTTAATGTCACGCGCACAAGTGCAGTGAAATGCATTTCTTGCAAGATCCAAATCCAACAATGCAGTAATCGATATCAATGTAGTACTGAAAAAAACACAAGGTAGAACAAAAACACACAAGAAACATAAATAAGAACACAAGAAAGGAAGAAGCTTTATTCAGGATCAGTTCCAGTACCATGTTTACAATGTGCAGGTATACTGGAGTGATAGAGGTAGATATGTAAAGGGGTAAGGTGACTATATACAGGGTCAGTTCCAGTATTTACAATGTGCAGGTATACTGGAGTGATAGAGGTAGATATGTAAAGGGGTAAGGTGACTATATACAGGGTCAGTTCCAGTATTTACAATGTGCAGGTATACTGGAGTGATAGAGGTAGATATGTAAAGGGGTAAGGTGACTATATTCAGGATCAGTTCCAGTACCATGTTTACAATGTGCAGGTATACTGGAGTGATAGAGGTAGATATGTAAAGGGGTAAGGTGACTATATACAGGGTCAGTTCCAGTAACATATTTACAATGTGCAGGTATACTGGAGTGATAGAGGTAGATATGTAAAGGGGTAAGGGGTGACTGGGCATCAGGATATATAATAAACAGAGTAGCAGCAGCATAAATAATGATTGTATTTGAGTGTGCCTGAGTGTGTAGAGTCAGTATAAATGTGTGTGTATGTTATGAGTGTGTAGAGTCAGTATAAATGTGTGTGTATGTTATGAGTGTGTAGAGTCAGTATAAATGTGTGTGTATGTTATGAGTGTGTTGGAGCGTCAGTGTGCATAGAGAGACTGGACTAGTTTTTGATTCGTTTAGACAAATGTGACGACTTGGGGACCTGGGCAGCACCTCAATACTTCTACATATCCGACGAATATTGGTTTATAGAAAGTATAACGTTCAAATGGGTTTTCTATGATATTCCTGGACCTTTATGCTGAACTCTGTCGGTCACTGTCACACACTTCTCACAGTAGAATACTGTATCAAAGTATGTGGTTCATCTTGCATAACATGGATATCAAAAAGTTAAGCTGTCAGTCGATGGTGACTTGGCACTTGGTCTCCTCACATTGACTAGGCGAAGATGTACGACACCGAACAAGCTGGTGTGTGCAATGGAGCATTTATATTTACATAGTCTATACTTTCCATCAATTAACTATTATTGCTTGTGGTCGACTGATGAAGGTTTGAGGATGACAACAAAAAAAAGAAACAAAAGTCCTGTGTCAGCAAGTCTGCCAATGCAGACCTGGCTGTGGGGAAGGAGGAGGAATTAGTATGCTGTTCACTAAACACTGGAGGAAAAGTACGGGCATAAATATTGCAATTTCCATCCTGGGGTGGAGAGATGGAGGCTTGTGAGTAAGTACATTTTGACAGGCTATATAGGAACTACTGCCATAGGAGAATTCACCGATTAAGAATCAGGTTAGCTGTGCAGTATTGATGCAATGATGGCTGCATAATTTAGGTAATGGAACTAGAACAATCAGTGCAAAATCCATTCTGGTGGGGGAAAGGTTCTCTAGCCGTGACATAAATCCATTCTGGTGGGGGAAAGGTTCTCTAGCCGTGACATAAATCCATTCTGGTGGGGGAAAGGTTCTCTAGCCGTGACATAAATCCATTCTGGTGGGGGAAAGGTTCTCTAGCCGTGACATAAATCCATTCTGGTGGGGGAAAGGTTCTCTAGCCGTGACATAAATCCATTCTGGTGGGGGAAAGGTTCTCTAGCCGTGACATAAATCCATTCTGGTGGGGGAAAGGTTCTCTAGCCGTGACATAAATCCATTCTGGTGGGGGAAAGGTTCTCTAGCCGTGACATAAATCCATTCTGGTGGGGGAAAGGTTCTCTAGCCGTGACATAAATCGTTCAAGGGCCACTGAACACTTTCCTTTCTCTTAGCTGCAGTATTTACACAACCTCCATTCATACAAGACTTACAGTATGTGGCCATATCGGCACTGAGAAACTATATAATGACCTAAAAGACGTACTGTATATACCGATGAAATGCCGTTGGAGGCAGAGGCAATATCACAGCAGTCTATATGTAGTCGAGGCAGTGTCAAATCAATACTTTATTAGCTAACCCACTAGTGTCCCACTCTGGTGCAGTGTAATACAGACACCACTGGACTAACAGAGATAAACATACTATATTTATCATCTGATAAATACATTTCCTCACTGCTGTAAGATCCTCTGTTTTAATTTCAATGTAGTGCGCACACACACACACACGCACACGCACACGCACAACCTCACCCTCACTCACTCAGTGCCTTTAAGTGGGTCTGGCACTCTCCCACCTCATTCTGCTGCAGCACTCCCTGTTGAGCCCCACCTCCCACGAGGAACCAGCCCACCCACTGCCCATAAGCACGCCAGACATTTAGACAGCCAGTGAGAGAAGAGAACCTCGGTGGGTTTGAAGAGCTATAGACAGTCACCCACTTACAGATCCACGGTGGATCAGAAGGACTTGGCTCACTCATTGACTAGCTATAGACTGACAGTGACAGAGTCTAGAGGAGGAAAGAGGCCAGAAGAGAAGAAGAGGAGCTTTTAAGTGATTGTGTGTGTGTGTGTGTGTGTGTGTGTGTGTGTGTGTGTGTGTGTGTGTGTGTGTGTGTGTGTGTGTGTGTGTGTGTGTGTGTGTGCGTGCGTGCGTGCGTGCGTGCGTGCGTGCGTGCGTGCGTGCGTGTGTGTGTGCGTGCGTGTGTGCGTGCGTGCGTGTGCATCATGGCATCAGGAGGCCATGGGATGAGGGGTAGAGGGGAACCCCTCCACGCACCCCACCTCTCAGACATCTACGCCAACAGTGCTATCCAGCAACAGGACTATTCTGCAACCATCTGGCTCCGCAGCAAAGAGAAGCTGGAACATGTGAGTACCCTGAACACACACTTAAACACACCTTATACACACTGGGGGAAGTTGTTGGGGAGATTCCAGAGGAATGTACAGTAGTGTTGGTAGGGGATAGAGGCTGAAGACAGGTTTGGCTGGGCTACTGGCTGAGAATGATTTGAGGGACAGTTGACTTCGATCTCTTGTCTAACCCAAGGATTCAATCCACTCAACTTGGATGAAATGTAATTGATTTGGGACAGGATATCCACAGGGAATACATTCAGATGAATGTTAGCTGATTGAAATATTCATGCAGGAACCAGTTTGCCAAGTGCCGTGACGATCAAAGAGATGGGGCCTAGTTCAGCTGTCCTCAAATCAAAATGTGACACTATATGAAATTATAATACTTTATTTTCAAATGCCATACAATGGAGCCTCTCCAACCTAAACTCAAGTGTTCCACTACAGCATATACTGTATCGTGTGTGGGAGCATGGCAGGATCGCTAGAATAGGACATCCACCATCAATATTCAATATATTAGCATTTCGCTACACTCGCCTTAACATCTGCTAACCATGTGTATGTGACTGATACGAAAATGATTTGAGGATGAGGAGGAAGCTACTGTAAAAAGAAAATAAATAAGATTCAATGAAGTTGTTGGTGAGTTTGATGGGTCTATAGAAAAGCATTAAGAACTACTTGAGAGGGGAAATGACCCGAACGAGAAGGGAATAGAATGTGAAATGGTATAACGGAGAGACAGACTGTGAGCTAACCATCGTCCATTCTCAGCCCGTTCATTTGGCATGCCTGGAGCTGGCCACCGGAGGATTGCAGCCGAGGAAATGTGCTTCGCCGCCTCCAATGAGAATTGATTACTTCCACTGTCCACCTCACACAATGCCTGCTTTAAATAGTGCCGATCGAGCTTCAAACTTTGTTTTAACTTCTTCTCTCTTTTCATTTGAAATGCCCGCTGCCAAAACTCAAGCTAACTTAAGTGTTGGGTTTCTGCTTCGGTTTCTATTTTCTACATTAGTGTTTAAGTTAAGGGAGTCATGTGTTTTTACCTTGCATTAGGGTTATACAGACTTAGGCTCAACTCCTCTGCCATAGGCTAGAGACTTCCTCTCCCTCTAAGCGTGCCCTCTCGGAGGCAGTGAGCTTTTTAGCTGAAACTGAGTGTAAATATTTAATGGTTGGGGGTGGAATGGGACTGGGAGATCTGCCTGCTTTAAGTATACTGAGTATAGCAGACACCTGCCTTGACATCTCATGTCTGAAGGGAAGCGACAGATGTGCCACAATAGTAACTGTTATGTACTTGACCTGGGTTCAAATAAATAAATACAAATTTAAATATAGTTACAGTGTTTGCTTGAGCCTGCCTGCAGTGCCAGATGGGAAGGGTTTACATTTTTAGGACTATTGTATTAGTTCAATTTAAGCTAGGCAAGCTCAGACAGACACAGGTCAAGTATTTGAAATGATTTCAAATAGTATTTGAACCCAGTTCTGGTGGGTTGAGACCTGCCCTGAAATGTCATGTCGGAACAGGGAGACATACTACTCTAGTACTGTAATGTACAGTCTGTCCTCAGAAGCCCCGAGGTCTGTCTGATACACTACACACTCTACTGTTCCTTTATGCAGCCCAGACCCAACTCAACCCCACACACTAATCCATTGGGCTGGTGTATGGATCACGCAGTGCTGCATTACAATAAATGGATTATTGGGAAAGCCGAGCAGCTACAGGGTAAGATAGAGTCTCCAGCTATAGACAGAGACTTTGTGGACCGGCAGCTTCTACAGATGTAGGATCTACATTTGAGCCAGTTTGCTACAGCAGGAAAATAATCCTCCAGCAACCGGAAATGTGAATTATTATGTGGATTGTAATTCATGTAAATGTTTTGTAGGGGTTGATACATTTGTCTTTAGGGGAAGTCTGACATTTTAAAGTGTAAATTACAAACTTTAGAAGCCTTTTTAAACCTTGAATACATTACAAGTTAGCCCGGGAAAATTCTCAACAACAAAAGAGTGATCAAATTAAGGTCCTGCATCTGTAATTCATCTATATTTTCAACCCACTTTAACTTCCTGCCCGTATTAAAACGTTGGTCATTCTTCAACGTCAGCTCACTCCAGCTCCACTGTCTGCTCTCTCACTCTCTCTTTCTCTCTCACTCTCTCTCTTTATCTCTCTCTTTCTCTCTCTCTCTCTCTCTTTCTCTCTCTCTCGTGGGCACGGCGCCAGTCTCCCATGGCACTGGTGCCCGACGGCCCACTCAGCACATCACAGACATTGACCCTCACCATGAAACCATGCTGACATGCGGACACACAAACACCTATTTCCTGTTCCTGTTCCTGTTTTGGAACATGTGAATGAGTCATGGTATTAAGGTGAAAAACTGTGTACCTGTGTGACCTCTATCACGAGTACCTGGATCACCTTCACAACGGCGCCTGTACAAGTGAGTAAAGAGAATATATTATAGCATTCTGATGACACATGAGGGGCAGAATAGAGATGTAGGACATTCAGTTCCCTGTCAATGACTTGTGATCTCCATCCTCATTCTAATCTGACCATAGAGTACAAGACCCCTACAGACGTAGGATCTTCATTTGATCACTCTTTTGTGGCTGAGGATTTTTAGGACTATTGTATAAGTTCCATTTAGCTAGGCAAGCTCAATCAGACACAGGTCAAGTATTTGAAATACTTAATCTCAAGTGTTCCACTACAGCATATACTGTATCGTGTGTGGGAGGATGGCAGGATCTCTAGAATAGGACATCCACCATCAATATTCAATATATATTCATTAGACTGTAAGCTAGCATCGTCCATTCTCAGCCCATTCATTTGGCATGCCTGGAGCTAGCCACTGGAGGATTGCAGCCGAGGAAATGTGCTTCGCAGCCTCCAATGATAATTAATTGCTTTCACTGTCCACCTCACACACACGCAATGCCTGCTTTAAATAGTGTTGATCGAGCTCCAAACTTTGTTTAACTTCTCTCTTTTAAGCAACAAAAAAAATTGAAATGCCAAACATAAGGGTTTCTTTTCCTGCTGTAGAAAACTGGCTCAAATTAAGATCCTATCTCCCCATTCCACAGAGAAATCACACTCACACACTGCTACCACTGTAGCACAACAGACATGTCTCTCTGTGGTTGAGTGGAGCTCCTTTGCAATAGTAGCACCTTGTACAGCTGAGGTAGTCTTAATCCGTCTCTAGTGTGGGTGAGCTGGGCCATAGACAGCGCATAGAAGATAATGACGTCCCTGTTGGAGAATTACAGTCTGAACAGGCTGCTCTGAGCCAGTGCAATGAATCAGTGCTGGAATTGAATTTGAAAGGTTTGGCATGGGCCCTCAGATTCTCAAAATGTTCTACAGCTGCACCACTGAGAGGATCTTGACTGGCTGCATCACCTCTTGGTAGAGCAACTGCACCGTATCCGACAGAGGGTTGTGCGCACGGCCCAGTACTTCACTGGGGCCGAACTCCCTACCACCCAGGACCTCTATACCAGGCGGTGTCAGAGGAAGGTCCTAAAAATTGTCCAAGACTGCAGCCACCCAAGTCATAGACTGTTCTCTCTGCTACTGCACCACAACAAGTAACCAAGCGCCAAGTCTTTGACCAAAGGATATCTGAACAGCTTCAACCCTCAAGCCATAAGACTGCTGAACAGCTAATCAACTGGCTACCCAGACTATTTACATTGACCCCCTTTACTAGTTATTTACCTTAACTGTTTTGCATTGACTCCCTTGACAGGCTCTATGCACACACACTAGACTCTACACACACACTAGACTCTACACACACACTAGACTCTACCCACACACTAGACTCTACACACACACTAGACTCTACACACACACTAGACTCTACCCACACACTCACTCACACACACACACTCACACATACACACACTTCACACACGCTGATGGTACTCTGATGTTACCTCAATCACCTCCACTACCTCGTACCACTGTACATTGACTCGGTACCGGTACTCCTTGTATATAGCCTCGTTATTGTT